>NC_041369.1:6144454-6390704 GCF_900634415.1 Cottoperca gobio
AGTTTAGTTGGAATCGGGTCTAAAAGACAGGTTGATGGCTTAGACGATGAGATTGTTGAAGTTAGTTGGTTAAGGTGATTGAGTAAAACAGTCTAGATATATTTCTGGAGTTACAGATGTTTTTGAAATTCCGGAGGTTGAAGTTAAGTCATCACCAATTGAGGGCAGGAGGAGATTACATTTTGTCCCTAATAATTTTAATTTTATCGTTAAAGAAGCTCATGAAGTCGTCACTACTGAGAGATATACGAATAGAAGGCTCTGTAGAGGTGTGGCTCTCTGTCAGCCTGGCTACAGTGCTGAAAAAAAACCTGGGGTTGTTCTTATTTTCTTCTATTAAGGAAGAGTAATAAGCTGCTCTGGCATTACGGAGAGCCTTCTTATACGTTTTAAGATGATCTAACCAGACTAAACGAGATTCTTCCAATTTAGTGGAACGCCATTTACTTTCAAGATTTCTCGACTTTTGTTTTAGTTTGCGGATTTATTAATTAAGCCATGGAGCTTTCTTTTTCTGTTTTATGATCTTGTTCTTTAGAGGAGCGACAGAGTCGAGTGTTATTCGCAGTGAGGCTGCAGCACTATCAACAAGATGATTAATTTGGGAGGGACTAAAGTTAGCATTGGAGTCCTCCGTTATATTGATATTGAGTCCTGGTATTGAATTAAGTGCTGATGGAATCACTTCCTTAAATTTAGTCACAGCACTTTCAGATAGACATCGAGCGTAGGATATTTTGCCTACTGGCTTGTAGTCCAGTAACAGGACTTCAAAAGTTATTAAAAAATGGTCTGATAAAAGAGGATTATGTGGACACGCTGATAAACTTTCAATTTCAACACCATATCCCAGAACAAGGTCCAGAGTGTGGTTTAAACAGTGAGTTGGTTCATGTACATTTTGACTGAACCCAATTTAATCTAATATTGAGATAAATGCATTATTAAGGCTGTCACTATCAACATCCACATGAATATTAAAGTCACCTTCAATAATTACCGTATCTGTTTTAAGGACTAAACTTGATAAAAATTCTGAGAATTCAGATAGAAATTCAGAATACGGACCAGGAGGGCGGTACACAGTAACAAATAAAACTGGCTTTATTGTTTTCCATGTTGGGTTTGAGAGCGTAAGAACAAGGCTTTCAAAAGAGTTATAGTTTAGTTTAGGTTTAGGATTGATCAAGAGGTTTGAGTCAAATATGGCCGCAACTCCACCTCCTCGGCCAGTGCCTCGAGGAATGTGAGTATTAATATGACGAGGAGGAGTGGATTCATTTAGACTGACATATTCTTCATGTCTCAGGTCATGTCTAGGTTTCAGTGAGACAAAATCAATCAATCTTATTATCTGATATTAAATCATTTACCAATCCAGCTTTCGTTCATAAAGATCTGATGTTTAAGATGCTGCATTTAATTTTTCGATTTAGTTGCACTTTTGCAGCGGTGGTGTTTATTTTTTATCAGGTTTTCATGTATAACTCCTCTTCTGTTAACCATAGATTTTATTCATTTCAGTGGTCGTGGGGAAGACACAGTCACTATGGGGATTTGAGTGGGTGAGTGGTTCTCAGCTGGTGTGTCACTGAGTGGGGAGAACCTGTTAGAAACAGCAAGCGGTTGGTGGTGAACCGTGGGCTTCTAACATTTCTTTCGGACAGTCACCTAGTCTCCCGGCTGCTCGGGCCACTCCGGGGGACAGCTAACAGGAGATACCACTGGTAACTGCTAACAGCTACAGTTCCTAACCGCTGACTAACCATGGTGCGCAGCCGCTCATCTATCCCTCTAAAACTTGCCTCCAACCCTGCGTATAAACTACATTTAATACATGTACCATTATCACTGAAGGAGGCAGAGAAATAGCTAAACATGAAACACACCGAGCAGGAGAGAGCAGAAGAGGGAGATGCCATCGCTAGCTGCCGAGCTACAGCAGCTAACGTTAGCAGAGCCGAAAGGAGCGTAAAGAATTGAGGATTTAGCGAGAGTCGCTAAGAGAAAAAGGATAAGGAGAGAGTTGTAAGTGCTTAGGAAATACAGGTATAGGTTTAGATAGATGACAGGTAATTAGCCGATGTGATCAAGAATATAACAACATTAACTGAGTCGAGCTGGAGCTGCCGAAGTATGCTACCAGCAACACAGAAACATTAACAACCCGAAATGACACGCTTACCGTAAAGCACCAGGATGGACCAACAACAACAATGTTTCACGTGTTAGCAAAATGCTAGTGGAACCCACTGGAAAACGATGAGGATAAACAGGTAAGTCTTTTGGACCACGGCATAACAGTAGTTATATGTGCTTTATAGGATTTTAGACGTACAATTAATTCATGAATTACTCTCAGATATTTTGAAAACAACTTTTTGTTGTATCAGATACGAAGTGTAGCAGACTTGAGCCTTCATGGTTTAAGGCCTTAACACACAAGGAGCATGATGAATAAACGAGCAATGAAATTTGTCACGTAGGTTCGGACTACGGAGCTTCCGTGCTGTTGTTTTATTATCCTCATACATATAGGCTCAACTCAACCTGAACCATGTGATTGGTTGATGCATGGTGAAAAATCAACCTTGTTCTGAAAAAAAAGTGTTGCTTTTTCGCTGCGTAATATTCCCTTTCAGTGTAAAAGTATTCATGGCACAAACAACGGTTTGAAAAAGATAAATAAAATAAATAAATTAAGATAAATAAGAGACCTCAAGGCTTAGAAAATTAGTCCACATACACAAAGCTACGTTTAAAAAAAGACCTGTGTACGTGTGAACTAGGCCTAAGCTATGTTAGCAAACAGGTAATTTACATTCACTCCATGGTATATTGTGTTACTCTGTAGCAACTGTAAATGCATTTGAAGTGTTTCATAAGACTCATTTTAGAAATAATGTTTCTATCCCTCAAAAGAACAAAGCGTTTTGCTACTATCTTCTAATATATCCAAATATATCTCAACTAGCACATTAGCTAATCATATGTGGCTGGACATAGCCTAGCTAGTAGGGATTAGTCAAACAAATTGCCTTGCTTTGGTAAGCTATGTAGCAGGCCAGCTAGCTTCTTACAAAAGAGCTAAACACCAATATTCAAGACAACTTAGCGGATTCTTCTCAAGCTATATCTTGATGTTTTTATGAGACGCTAGAGATACAAGTGTGCTTCTGGTTTTGCTTAAGACCTTTTCACAGCAGATGTTTTGACTTGTCATGGCAAGAAAATCACAAGGGCAATTATTATTATTAATAATACTAATAATAATAATAATAATTAGGGCTGAAAGATTTTACATTTTATTTATTAAATATCCCAGTAAACCATGCCAGTTAGCCATTGTTAATGTTATTAAATACACCTGTGTTTCCCTGCTGAGAAAATAGGACTATTGTGTATTCGTCTTTTTGCTGAACGAGCATTTCAAACGTTAATGTTAAAACTACGATAGGTCGTCTCATTGTATTCTCTGGTCCAATAAAATGAGTTAACAGCAGCACATCTTTGTTCCCGGACCATGGACTGTATAAACCTAATGTCATCACACTGGCAGCTCTCTCGTTTAAATATCATTGGCTTCAGCAACTTCTGTTTGATGATTGATTACTCAACTTGTAATTGCGCTGGTACTATTTATAGATTTTTTAAATTACATGACAAACTACACCTTTCCTTGCCCCATCCCCCACAGGTACACCTCTCTCATAGTTTTCTGAAGGTGGGAAAAACACTACTGGCTCAGGGCTCTGGCTCTGCTATGTCTGGAATGACAGACATGTCATGTCAGTCAACTGAGTCACTGCACCCGTTTCTCTAGGCATTAAACTTTAATTAACCCTTTAGGGCCAGACTGTGATGTCAACACTAACATTAAAGCTTCAACTTAGGTTGTTTTATTTTGTGTATTTTTTGAAGGAATCGTAGACATCTTTTTTGAATGTTATTCATAGGAAGAGTTTTAACGGCTGCTTTTCATGAAGACATTCTTGACATGTGGATACAGATCACAGGTTCTTACTGATTAATGGCTGTGAGACACCTAGTCTGTGACAGACACAAGCATTGTATGTGATTAAACTGAATAATACAAATCAAACACAGCCAACCGCAAGCTGGTACATGTACCATGCGATACACACCCATTCTGTGTATTTCAATAGTACCTCATAAAACACTGCTGTCTGCTCCATGTTTTATCTTGTAGATTCCAGGTCTTGGCTAAGTAAAGAGCTTGGATATTGTCACAAGGATGAAATATGAGCAGCTACAGGTATGTCCCTATTAAGGTTCAGATATGTAAATGAACACTGTGAAGTATGGACAAAATGAAGTATGGATATTAAATATCTCTTTGGTCACATTATACGTAGAGGTGTTAATGTTGTTGGATCTGCTCACTGTATATGGCTCATATCAAGTCAGCCTGGTAACGGGATTGAAAAAGAAACCCTATTATCTTGACAGTCATCTACTTTTCCTGCACTTGGCTTTCAAAGTGGTGTCTTGGATGTTTTTGTTTGCCACATGTAGTCAAAGGTGTTGGGTCATGGTTCCATGTGGAATAAATCATACGTCAACCAAAGTGAATTATTAAAAGTTATTTTTGTAGCTCTGGCTTTGGTCCATTCACTCGACGGCTCATTATTCCGAAACCCCAACATCCATCCATCCATCCATCGTCCACCGCTTATCCGGGATCGGGTCGCGGGGGCAGCAGCTCCAGTAAGGAACCCCAATCTTCCCTTCTCCGGGCCACATCCTCCAGCTCCGACTGGGGGATCCTGAGGCGATCCCAGGCCAGTGAGGAGATATAATCTCTCCACCGAGTCCTGGGTCTTCCCCGGGGTCTCCTCCCAGCTGGACGTGCCTGGAACACCTCCCTAGGGAGGCGCCCAGGTGGCATCCTTACTAGATGCCCGAACCACCTCAACTGGCTCCTTTCAACGTAAAGGAGCAGCGGCTCTACTCCGAGTCTCTCACGGATGGCTGAGCTTCTCACCCTATCTCTAAGGGAGACGCCAGCCACCCATCTGAGAAAACCCATTTCGGCCGCTTGTACCCGTGATCTCGTTCTTTCGGTCATGACCCAGCCTTCATGACCATAGGTGAGGGTAGGAACGAAGATCGACCGGTATATTGAGAGCTTTGCCTTCTGGCTCAGCTCTCTTTTCGTCACAACGGTGCGGTAAAGTGACTGTAATACCGCCCCCGCTGCGCCGATTCTCCGGCCAATCTCTCGCTCCATTGTCCCCTCACTCGCGAACAAGACCCCGAGGTACTTGAACTCCTTCACTTGGGGTAATGGCTCATTCCCTACCCGGAGTAGGCAATCCACCGGTTTCCTGCTGAGAGCCATGGCCTCAGATTTGGAGGTGCTGATCCTCATCCCAACCGCTGCACACTCGGCTGCGAACCGATCCAGTGAGTGTTGAAGGTCACAGACCGATGATGCCATAAGGACCACATCATCTGCAAAGAGCAGCGATGAGATCCTCAGGTCACCGAACTGCAACCCCTCTCCTCCACGACTACGCCTCGATATCCTATCCATGAAAATCACGAACAGGATTGGTGATAAAGCGCAGCCCTGGCGGAGGCCAACATTCACGGGAAACGAGTCCGACTTACTGCCGAGTATCCGGACACAACTCTCGCTTTGGGCGTACAGGGATTGGATGGCCCTCAAAAGTGACCCCCTCACCCCATACTCCCGCAGCACCTCCCACAGTATCACCCGGGGGACCCGGTCATACGCCTTCTCCAGATCCACAAAACACATGTAGACCGGATGGGCATACTCCCAGGCCCCCTCCAGGATCCTTGCAAGAGTAAAGAGTTGGTCTGTTGTTCCACGACCAGGACGGAATCCGCATTGTTCCTCTTCAATCAGAGGTTCGACTACCGGCCGAACCCTCCTTTCCAGTACCTTGGAGTAGACTTTACCAGGGAGGCTGAGAAGTGTGATACCCCTGTAGTTGGCACACACTCTCTGGTCCCCCTTTTTAAATAGGGGAACCACCACCCCGGTCTGCCAACCCCTAGGCACTGTCCCAGACTTCCACGCAATGTTGACGAGGCGTGTCAACCAAGACAGCCCCTCAACACCCAAAGCCTTCAGCATTTCTGGACGGATCTCATCAACCCCTGCGGCTTTGCCACTGTGGAGTTGTTTGACTACCTCAGTGACTTCCATCAGGGAAATTGACGATGATCCCCCATCAGCTTCCAGCTCTGCCTCAACCATAGAGGGCGTGTTAGTCGGATTCAGGAGTTCCTCAAAGTGCTCCTTCCAGCGGCCGATAACCTTCTCAGTTGAAGTCAGCAGGGTCCCACCCTTGCTGTACACAGCTTGGATGGTTCCTCGCTTCCCCCTCCTGAGGTGCCGGATGGTTTTCCAGAAGCACCTTGGTGCCGACCGAAAGTCCTTCTCCATAGCTTCTCCGAACTTCTCCCACACCCGCTGCTTTGCCTCTGACACGGCAGAAGCTGCCGCCCTTCTAGTCCTTCGATACCCTGCAACTGTTTCCGGAGTCCTCCCGGATAACATAACCCGGAAGGACTCCTTCTTCAGTCGGACGGCTTCCCTGACCACCGGGGTCCACCACGGTGTTCGAGGGTTACCGCCCCTTGAGGCACCTAAGACCTTGAGACCACAGCTCATCACCGCAGCTTCAGCAATAGAGGTTTTGAACATCGCCCACTCAGGTTCAATGCCCCCAACCTCCACAGGGATGGCTGAAAAGCTCCGCCGGAGGTGTGAGTTAAAGATCCCCAGGACAGGGGCTTCCTCCAGACGTTCCCAGTTCACCCGCACTACCCGTTTGGGTTTACCAGGTCTGTCCAGAGTCTTCCCCCACCCCTTGATCCAACTCACCACCAGATGGTGATCAGTCGACAGCTCCGCCCCTCTCTTCACCCGAGTGTCCAAAACATGCGGCCTCAGATCAGATGATACGATTACGAAATCGATCATTGACCTTTGGCCTAGGGTGCTCTGGTACCACGTGCACTTATGAGCATCCTTATGTTCGAACATGGTGTTTGTTATGGCCATTCCATGACTAGCACAGAAGTCCAACAACAAACGACCGTTCGGGTTTAGATCAGGGAGGCCCTTCCTCCCAATCACAGCCTCTCCAGGTGTCTCCATCGTTTCCCACGTGTGCGTTGAAGTCTCCCAGCAAGACTACGGAGTCCCCTACTGGAGCCACCTGCAGGGCTCCATTCAGGGTCTCCAAGAAGGCCGAATACTCAGAACTGCGGTTTGGGGCATAGGCACAAACAACAGTCAGAGTTTTCCCCCCCATAACCCGAAGGCGTAGGGAGGCGACCCTCTCGTCCACCGGGATAAACTCCAACGTGGCGGCGCTCAGCCGGGGGCTAGTGAGTATCCCCACCCCGGCCCGAGGCCTCACACCTTGGGCAACTCCGGAGAAGAATAGAGTCCAACCCCTATCCAGGAGTACGGTTCCAGAGCCAAGACTGTGCGTGGAGGTAAGCCCCACCAGATCCAACTGGTAGCGATCCACCTCCCGCACTAGTTCCGGCTCCTTCCCCCACAGAGAGGTGACGTTCCACGTCCCCAGAGCCAGCCTCTGCTGCCCGGGTCTGGTCCGTCGAGGTCCCTGACCATCACTGCCACCCGTGTGACAGCGCACCCGACCCCAGCGGTTTTTCCCATGAGTGGTGGGCCCACAGGATGGATGGATGGGAGGCACCACGTAGCTTCTTCGGGCTGTGCCCGACCGGGCTCCGTGGCAAACCCGGCCACCAGGCGCTCGCTGTCGGGCCCTCCCTCTGGGCCTGGCTCCAGACGGGGGCCCCGGGCTTCCTCCGGGCAGGGTCTCTCCTTTCCTTTCCCTTTCTTTCATGAAGTCGTTTTTGAAACCCCAACAGTCAGACAAATTGGCTTTCGGTCCAATGGGACATTTTTCGGACAGCCCGTTATCCCGAAAACAAACTGCCATTGTTCTGAAGGCCCATTGCACCTAAATACACTCTCTGTGCAACAAACAGAAGTGGCTAATCTGTATGCAGAATTACATCATTGGACCTCAGTTTATTTTTAGTGATGTTGCTCAACAATTACTTTGGTGGCTACAACTTATAATATCTTTGACCAGAAATAAAAGCTATGTTGTAGAAACCATCATTCTCCTTTAAGCACCACTGTTCCTTCTAAACTAGTGACTTATTACCTTCACACTGAACAAATAGTTATTGACTGGGACACTGTCATATGATTCCTCCTCACATCCAACAATATCAAATCTAGACTTCAGAGAGGTGTCTAGTGATGGGAGTCATGGGGAAGATGTATTTAAGACAAATGCTAATTATGTCAAACTTTTATTTGTGGGTGAACCTTGATAAGTTCCAATTTTTCAAACATGATCTCAAATGGGATAATGACAATAAATGCAAGGCATCTAAAATACTGGTAACTGCTAACAGCTACAGTTCCTAACCGCTGACTAACCATGGTGCGCAGCCGCTCATCTATCCCTCTAAAACTTGTCATTGTACCTGAGTTTCGAATGGCAACCTTCCAAAAAAAAGAGAGCAATCTGATGAATGAAGTGCTTCCCCCTGTAACCCTTCACGGTCTAGTGAACTGATGCTTCTATGGTTGATGAGGAAGTTCTTGCATGAAAACATTCAGATAAATCTGTCTGTCTGTCTCCCTCTCGGGCCCTCGCATAAACACACTGCCACCTTTCAAACACACAGCTACTCTCAAATCCACACCTTAAAAACACTGGCAAACTGGCACTGAACTCTGTAGATAATCACACTCACAAACGTGCATGATCACACCTACTACACACACACACACACACACACACACACACACACACACACACACACACACACACACACACACACACACACGTAGGCTTTGTTTGTGGCCAGTCTTGCATGCCAGTGAAAACAATGATGGTTTGTGAGGAACAGGCGGCAGCCAACCTATCCTTGATATGACAGCAGCAAAAGCAAAGCCTATCACATTACTCCTGTAATCATTAACTACTTGTAGCCCAGTTTTGTGTGTGTGTGTGTGTGTGTGTGTGTGTGTCTGTGTGTGTGTGTGTGTGTGTGTGTGTGTGTGTGTGTGTGTGTGTGTGTGTGTGTGTGTGTGTGTGTGTGTGTGAGTATGCATGGCTGTCTCAGTCAATCACTCAGTCCCACTTGGCGTTCTTACGCAATAGTTAATCACTTATGTTGACTAATGACCTTATCAGGCCTCTGTACACAATGATGTCATTCCCAGGTGTGTGTGTGTGTTTTAGTCTTGGGGTGGTAGATGTCTGCTTTACTTTAAATTGAGGTGGTGTTAAAAAATGTATCTTTACTCAACATAGAAAATGATATTCCTTAATATTTACTTGTACTTCAGTGTATGTGGCATGCAGTCACTTTGGACGTAGAGGTCATTCACACATTTGAAATATTTAGCTGCACTGTAGAAGCCACACATATTGATTGGTTTCAAAGAGCTGTTTGGGAAATTAATGAAATCTCATTGTAAATCCCATTTATATGCATCTTACCTCTCCCTAAAAAGATGAATCACTATCTAAGAGAACATGGCTCAGCAAGCTCACTGTATCAACACTATTATCACCCAACCTAGAAAAATGTAAAGACCAGGAATGTTGTTTTAACCCTTGTGAAAACACTGCTGTCCTTTTTAAATCTGACATCTGACATTGCCTAACATAAAAAAGAAAAAGATTGTGATAATTATAGAGTAGAAAGGTCGGATGTTTGAACCCTGCAACAGTCAGTGGACCTCTGAGGTGTCCATGGTGCTACATACTACTAAACCCATTTGAATTGGGGAAAGGGGTTTATATAGTGTTCTCGGGTTGTGCTGATTAATGCATGGATGCAGTTTGGCTGTACAGCAAATCAATACTCAATGCTATCGACATTCAATGGTTAACTTTTTGCCAAGCTAGCAGAGTTAACTCAATATAGGTCGGTCTGTCCACCACTTTGGTCCAGACTCAAATATTTGAACGTCTATTGGAGAGATTTTTGGAATTTTGTACATGCAGTAGATCCATTGTAATAGCTTTGGTGAACCCTTAACATTTCCTCTTGCGCTATCACCAAGCTAGTGCACGATGCTAGCATTCTGATTGGCATTGAATGTTGGTGTTGGATGTAAATGTTGTGCTGCAGAATTGTTCAATATGAACTTAATTCCTTGAGATATTGGGATGTCAGAACCAGACTGGTTGACTATGGAAAATGTGGGTGAATTGATATAAAGGCAAACGTTTGATCCCACTCAACACATGTGCACATGAATGATAATCAAAAACACAGATTACTTTTGATGCTGTTTCACCTGAACCCAAGATTTCAGCTAGAAGGTCACTCACCAAGGCCAAATGCCCTAATTCGAAATGTTAACGGAAGTTATCTGCACTGTGATTCGAATCCGCTCCAAAATGTATTGGGTTCTTTCATGGCCCATTCTTTACCCTTTGATTAGGGTTTCATGAAAAGCGGAGTGAAAACGTCACCTCCTTGGCAGAGGTAATAATGATTATAGTATTTCCTATCATCTGTTCTTTTTTAGCGCAGCCAGTAGGTGTTGCACGGGTTATTTTCCATCCACTTAGTGAGATGTGTCCTATTAACCTGCGGTACGTTCTAATGTTAGTCTTTGAGCAGCATGGGGGAATCTCCATCTGCTCAACTTTGTTTAGTCCAACTTTTTAGTCAAACACCTGCTCATTACAGCACACAAACACACACACTCGTGCTCGCTGGCCTTTTTTCGACACATACGCCCACTCAGAGTAAAAACTCTGAGGTGCCAAGAGATTCCTGCCTAATTGTAGAGCTCAGGTAAATTAACTATGACAAGTGCAAACCTCTCTCTCTCTCTCTCTCTCTCTCTCTCTCTCTCTCTCTCTCTCTCTCTCTCTCTCTCTCTCTCTTTCTCTCTCTCTCTCTCTCTCTCTCCCTCAGTGTTTGTCTTTGCTTGGCCTCCATTCAGCTATTACTTAACTGTGCTGGTGAGAACCTGCTGGCTGTTCAAACAGATCGGCATCACAGAGGATTAGAGGCTGACGGACACGACCCACATACTGAGACATTTTTCTGCAGGTAGCTGTCAGCCTGTCAACCCCCCACTCCCACCCACCCCCATCTGAGATACTGTATACCACACTCATACAAGCCCGCATAGAGGAATCTGCTCCTGTCATGTTTGAGGATTAGGACGTTACAAAGATAATAAATGCCTGCCAGCCGTAAAACAGGTGACTGAAGTACAGTGTGTCTTGCAGTGAAACCTGTCTCAAGGCCATGAATAGACTTTCCATTGTTCTGCCTCATCTTTTGTTTGAGCCATGACTCATTTCTGGTAATTCGGTAAATGCCTTGTGACTTGCTATGTTGCTTTATTTGCTTTCTGGAGAAAGATGCTGAATAAGGATAAGGTTGGTCATGTAAATATTTTATATATTTTCTTACACGTCCAATAAAAACACCAAAACCAACTGTGTAAGTATGTTTCTCAGTACTTTACAACTTCTCCTGTTGCAAAAGCCTCAAATCCATTCATTCCTACTCACGAAAATGTTTAATTTTTTAAAAAGAACCCAGTGTTTTGGGTAGCTATTTCAAACTTGCTAGTCGAGCTAAAAGCGAGTAGTTTAACTAAGCTAGCAACACTTCACTTTTGAGGTAGCAAGCTATTAAGATACTCAAAAAAAGTAGCTAGTCATGTTGGAGCTCTTTCACGTTGTATTAAGGGATTGAGGTAAACAAGCGCTAATTTGCAATAGCTGCAATCCTGTACACACATGCATCCACACATTCATGCATTTACACACACCCACATTTCAGCTAATAAACTACAGTGCATGTGTTTGTGGTAATGAAGGAGCATGTCATGTCAAAAAAAAGAAAAACATAGAATATCACCAACTTTATGCTTTAATAGTCCATTTGATCATTTGAATACTAGTGTTGATAAAGCTGCTGGTAACAGACGGTTTTATGCCAAGATTTGCCCATATGTTTTACATTTGTAAAAAATATTCCGAAAACAATGATATTCAACATGTAACCCATCATATTGTGTTTGTGAAGACATGTCTCCGCATAACATGGGGTGTAATGTGCACCATCATGAACCACTCCAGCTAACAATTATAGTAATTAATAAACATCAATATTCATGCAGCCCAATAAAACTCACATTAAACACATTTAAAATGACATGACATTTAATTACAAACAATAACGTCCATTATATCTGAGGTGGATGACAATAACATCAGTCTAGTTTTCATTAAAGATCAGTATCAGCTCCAAATATCAGCAATTATATTGGTCCAACCCTAACAACATAACAAAAAGGCATATAAACAAAGCATGAGTCAGACAGTGTTTATTTGTGCTCTCAGTGTAACCCTGCCCAGGAAACCCGATGAGTGGAGCTTTACTGCAGCCTGCCAGAGTTTAGATAACCACAGGTTGTCTGTTTGTGTTTCTCTCTGATATGCAGCTTCATTGACAGTAGCTTCATTATCCTGCTGCCACTGACTCCACCCAGCTGGTACTGCAGGCAGGGCTGAACAAAATGTTAACTCAGACCTGATGCAATGCACGTTCAGAGAGCCAATCGCTGTTCTTCCCCTTAAACCGTCGCCGTGACAATGTGCGCCCATCGGAAAGTAACCAGGACGATGGGAGAGCGGTGCACAAGCACTTAGCACCGGTCACGTCTACACGACCTGTTGAACAGACGGACAGCAGCGAGGACTGTGTTTGTGTTTGTGCCATTCTTAAGGATGTGATTACACTGTTATGTTTGTTTGCTTATGTACGTGCATGTGTGTGTGTGTATGTGTGTGTGTGTGTGTGTGTGTGTGTGTGTGTGTGTGTGTGTGTGTGTGTGTGTGTGTGTGTGTGTGTGTGTTCGTTCGTTGCCTGTTTATCAATGTAAAGCAGTTTCAGTTTGTACCCCCCACAAAACTTATTTTCAATGCATTTATCTCAATTGTTTGTAGGTAGACTGTGTAAGCTCAATATGATGTTACAGAAATGTCCCTGACCAACGATATGTAGGGCATTAGTGCTGTATTCAACAATTGACCTCCAAAAGGTCACCTGTTGGATTGCTAGTCCACTGGTGGTGAATGTATATAACCATGCCTTTACACACACACACACACACACACGCACACGCACACAGACACAATTACAACAAATACATATATAAACAAAATGTTTCAAAAGATTCATACCTCAGTGACCATCAATTTTACGTATGTTTTTATTTTCTTCGTATGTTTGTGGCATACGTGTGTGTGAGAGCAGGTGTCATGAGATTGTGCGTCATTAAAGGGTCTCCTCAGCACACACACACACACACACACACACACACACACACACACACACACACACACACACACACACACACAAAGAACAGCTGAACCATCTGAGTGCAGCCTCTAAACCACAGGCCTGACTCACCATGATGCTGTCATTCTTGTTGTTGCTCATGGGCTCTCTGTTGTTCCACAACCTTCACCTTTGCACTACTGAGCGAGCATCTCTGTGTCCTCTCTGCCCTCCCTCTCCCTCTCTGTCTGTCTTTCTTCTGTGTTTTCCCTCTCGTTTTCTTTTATCTCGAGTCGGAGCGGGCTTCCTGCCTAACAATTGTAGGAACCCGGCAGTCAGAGGTGTCACGCTCTCACATATTCCTGTATCTCTGTTGCATGCATAGATAGATCACACACACACACACATACACACACACACACACACACACACACACACACACACACACACACACACACACACACACACACACACACACACACACATTACCGACAGAAGGCTAGATGAGGGAATTCTCCAGGAAGAGCTGGTTCCTGTTCAGGAGTTCATGGATGATGACCGTTTCAACTGGGGATTTAATGTGTGTGTGTGTGTGTGTGTGTGTGTGTGTGTGTGTGTGTGTGTGTGTGTGTGTGTGTGTGTGTGTGTGTGTGTGTGTTCAATTTAGAATAGCTTCAACAATTTACAATAGCATGAAAAGTACAGACTTCAGAGCAAAACTTTGTTATCACAGCAAGACTGCTGTTTATTGATTTTTAGAAAGTTAAAGGATACAGATCAATACAACCAACAACTTAGATCCTCTTTTCGTAGGATTGGCCATCGTTTCCATTATTATAAAATGATGCTCCCAAACATATTTGCTGTGTTTTAGGAACGCTATGGCTAAAAAGAAAGCAGGGTGGACAGGGCAAGAACATAATCAATCTGACAATGACACAGGGGAATTCTACAATTATTAATCAAACTGTCCTCTGTAACCATCCATAATAGTTTACAGACCAACTCCTTGATTTAACTTTGACCTAACATACTTGCTGTATTCTCTTGTATATTAACCTCTTAAGCTGTTTACTCAGAGTTTTACATCAAAACACTCTTTATTCCCATAAAGACATATTTCCATCACCAGACATCTCCCAAGTGATGGAAATAGAATTGATCAATATCTATATATGTTGATCAATATTCATACAAGTTTTAAGAGCTTGGTTAGTACTATGTAATGTTATCATATCCAATGGCCAAAACTATAAAAAATAAGACTCAAGTTGGAATAAACCGGAATTATCCTTTAGCATATGCATCTAAAGAGCATGGCCTACAGACAGACAGACGTATTAGACAAACAGACATATAAAATGAACTGAGCTCCGACTGTGTATTGAGGAACTTGAGGTTAGGGGAAATCCTACGGCCGCTCCATTGGACGACACTTTGTTTATCAGCTACATTTTCTACAGCATTCTGCGGCGGTCATGGTGACTGTGTAAAGTTCGTCTTTTCTTAGTTTCGGGTAACTCAGTCCTGAATGACTGAAACATAGCCTTCTGTGTTTGTGTGTGTCTGTCTCAATGCCATAAGTGATTATGCTGTGTTTTAAAAGGTTAAATATGCTTTATAATAATCATTTCAAGGTCAAACAGAATGGTAACAACTCATGACTGACCTTACCTAACACAGTCACACAGAATCCGCACACAGAGAATACACACACACACACACACACACACACTGGAAAACAGTTGGAGGTTGCCCTAGGTCCAGTGGTCCACTGTGTTGATTGACAGGTGCTTTAACAAGGCGTGATTGGCTCTAATCTCACCTGCGATGGACCGGTTGCTGACCAGTGTCTGCAGTAACAACACTCCACACACATGAATCCAGTCGTGCATGCACCCACCTAGCTAACCCCCTTGCCTCTCTACACTAACAATATCTCCTCGATCTAACTGTGTCCCTCCAAATTTCGTCCGTCCCACGTTCATTTGGAAATGAAGACATTCTGTTTGATCTGCATAGAAATTTCCCTCTCTCCATCTCTAGGACAGAGGGAGAGAGTCACACAATGTACCAGTTAAAAAGACTTGGTCTCCATTGAAACTGGGCCCTCTAAACTCCCTGTAGAGCCCCCGGGGCCCCCATTACGGTTCTGGCCTCTATAGAAGGAGCTGCGGCGCTGAACACTGGGCCTCCTTGTATTCTCCCAGTGCCCCAGCCGAGAGCCATTGACAAGCCCCACAATGTCCCGAGCGCTCCTTTACAGTAGAGAAGGGCTCTTTTCTCTAAAGGGTGGCTCGGGACTCAGAGAGGGGACCTACTTTTTCCACAAGGAGCCCTCTCCAATAGAGGCATCTGCAATCTGTTGCTTGCCCCCAGCCCAGTCCATCCCCTTCTCCCCTTCAGCTCCTTTTTATTGCAAAGCGGCCACGAACAAGGACAAATCGACCATGAATTCCTCAGCGCCTGCCAGGCGCTGCCTGCTCTTGCTCTGTAAACCCTCTCTCCTTTTCTCTTGTACTCTCTCTGAGCATTCAATCTCCCTCCCTCGCTCTCTAACTCTATCTTTTGTGTAAAATAAAAAAGAAAGAAAAATCCCTGAAGACCTGTTTTCTCCTAGACTACCCTTTTACTTCTTTTCCCGCTCCCTCCTCATGTGTATCTTTCAACTGCTTCCCACTCCCTCTCTAGGAGTGAAGTGGCGAATACAGGAGGTGAGAGGGCTAACGAACAGAGTTCCCAATAAAAGGCCTTTATACAGAGCTGGTGAATTGGAATCTGTTTTACAGGGCATCCACCCATCTACCAGCAATTCCATCCCATGTCCCTTTCCCCTTGTGAGATAAATACAGATCAGAGACAAGAGTGGTAAACAATACATATCACAAGGTATGTTATAGTGACGATGTTATATATGACGACACCTGACAAGCCTTTAATGTGAAAAAGGTTATCGTTAAAACTTTGATTTCATTTTGAGGATTCTTTTGAATAATCAAGAAATGTGTGTGCTTACTGAAAATGTGGAAGGTAAAAGGAACAAGAACATGTCTGCCAGTCCTTTATGCTGTCAATAAAGTGTCTATCAGTATGTCTTCCTGTCTGTCTGTAAAGGAACTTCCATGTAGTGGCTTGGCCGCTGAGGGTCTCATAATAGCTGCAGTATAATGGGAGCACAGGCTCAAAGGAGGCTCAGTCAAGCGAGAACACCATTTAAACCCACCTGTTTTCCTCCTCCTCCTCCTCTCCATCCTCACATCCTTCCTTTACAGAGGAGCAGGGTGCAGTTCAAGGGCTGTATAGCTTGCTGTATGGCCTCTGCTCACACACAGAAACTGGGTGTTTCACATCAAAGCTGACATGCAGTCCACATATAGCAACTATGTCAGGTTTTGCCAGCCTAGGTGTCCAGCACAACAGATGGACATTCAAATTCTTATTCAAATACAACAGGTGTCCGGCAGCTTCGATGGGATGAGTGGTTGATTTTCAAGATACTGATGATGACAAATATTTGTATGATTGTGTCGGC
This sequence comes from Cottoperca gobio, assembly GCF_900634415.1. Taxonomy (NCBI): domain Eukaryota; kingdom Metazoa; phylum Chordata; class Actinopteri; order Perciformes; family Bovichtidae; genus Cottoperca; species Cottoperca gobio. The sequence goes on from NC_041369.1 coordinate 6,161,364, forward strand.
TACAAGAGCATACAAGACCCCACGAATGAGTACAAATCAGATCTAAAATACAGAACAAACATATTAACGTGATTTAAAAGTAAAGAATACCATTTAACTGGACTTCTATAATCACATTTGTCTATATATATATATATATATATATATATATATTTATATGTCTATTAACGCATCATATATATATATATATATATATATATATATATATATATATATATATATATATATATATATATGTGGTATATAGGTCTTTTTCAATGGGCTTTTGGTAAGATGCTTGAAACAAGGTCTGTGGTTAACACAAGCTTAAGAGATTTTAAACGTTTTGTTGCACGAGATAAAATATGTCAATAAATATCCCTCTAAATCTTTATGTTGCTAACAAGTGGCTAAATGAGACTACACATAATGTCGGGGAAATTAAACGGCATCATGCCAAACATGGGTTAGGGTATATATATATATATATATATATAGTATATATATATATATATATATATATATATATATATATATATATATATATATGTATATATATATATATATATATATATATATATATATATATATATATATATGTATATATATATATATATATATAATAAATACAATATGCATACATTTGCAGTATCTTGTTTGATTGTCTGAGTTATTTTTCAAACTATTGAGACAAAATTAAAAAACATATAAATGTTTGATCACCTGTACACCATGATGTAACTGGTGGAAAACAAGTGACATGTATCATGTACTGTTAATTACATGAGAGTAATATTAGGCGATAAGAGAACACATAAATGTTATCCAAATGAACGATAAGAAGAACTCATGCCATATGGAAACACACACACACACACACACACACACACACACACACACACACACACACACACACACACACACACACACACACACGTACATGTATGAACCCACACGGACACCCACAGTAAATATAAGCTCTCCACAAACACAGGACCTTGGTCACACAAGCCCTCTGTCAAGGCCACTCTCATCGTCTGTCCTCCTCCCTCACCCTCTGTAAAGCCCAGGGGATCCAGTCATCCAAGGCCACTCCTCTGTGCACATCTGCTGTGCTGGACAGCCAGGCTGGCAGGCGAGGCGAGGGACCGATTTGGGGCCCGGTGGTCAGGGTACTTGGCTTTGGAAAGGCTGGGGGGCTGGCGGCTGGATGGAGGGGGGTGAGATGCCTCAGAGCAGTGTGCGGGCTTCCATGGAGATACTGTCTTAGTGTTTACAACCTCCCAATAGCGTGTCCGACCTCTCCTCCCCATCCCTCTATTCCTCCACAGGCCCACTGTGTCCTTCCTCTTCTAATGTAAATGTTGGGGGCTGGCAGGCTGATGAGTGTATGTGTGTGTATGTGTGTGTGAGGGTGGGTAACTTGTTTTGGTGATTCTCTGCCTTCCCTCTGTGTTGGAGTGCTGCTTTACGGTGTCGGCCTTTCATTTTATAACTCTCTCTCTCTATCTTTTCTTTTATAAGAGGTATTGTTCGTCCAGGCCTGCTGCCCACCAAACGCTGGTGTTAGTGCCATCAGGCATTCACACCACCACCTATTAAAGAGAGTGAAAGGTGGCAGGGCTTAAGAGTGCTGTCTGGCCCTGAGCAGTGGGCACCTGGCAGGGTCCTTGTGCCAGCCTGGACACCAGGCCAAGAACATCCATCTGACAAAGTCATTTAGTCTAAAACTGATTCTTAAAATCTTATTTTTTACAGACAAATTAAATACTCTGTCAGGGGGGAGCAACTATGCCATTTGTTTTAATTTAAGTAGTCATATGATAAGTTAAAGACAGGTTTGATTCTTCACCATTCGCATTATCCTGTTTAAATCATTTTAAGCAATCGTCACTACAGCGTAGGTCATGGAACTAATGAAATGCTCAAAGTTGTCATATTTACAGTTAAGGTGTGTTGAATGATCAGTGTCAACGTAGGAACAATGGTTACAAGACCTTTGGAAACGAGCCAAAACTCAAGCTCGGGTACATATACAAATAGCTCCCTGACAAGGTCTGATTTTATTCCAAAAGTTACTTTCAATTGGACTCTAATACTAAAATGCAAGTATCGTTAACTATCCCAACATCCAACCTTTGCACATGGACCAACATGTGAGCCAATTTGTTTCTCAGTAATCTGCTCATCTCAGTGTCTTTAAAGTTTTTACTTTCTTTGAATACAGCAAAGATGAAAATCGGTTGGTTCTTTTTTTCATTGCTTTACCTGTATCTCTACCAAGATGAAATCAACAAATAAAAAGATTTGGCTAAAAGCAAATCAATCAGTAGGTTGAAGGTAATGACTCACACGAGGCAAATGTGTTGAACGTGTGAGATAGCGAGGGAACAATGAGCCGAGTGACAAACTGTTTAAACTACAGTGAGTCATTTCTCTGCAGACGGCACTTTCTTTTCTAAGAGTTATTGGCTTCGCAATAATTCACCTACAGTTATACAGTCAAAGGGAGAAAAAGACACACATGCACACACATACACCCCATTCAGGAGGCGAGACAGCTAGCAGACTGGTGATTGATTTCTGTGGGTAAGAACAGAAGCACCTGACCATTAGTGGAGAATAAGGGGTGGAGCCCGAACAGAGGGGCTTTTTACAAGCCCAGTGTGACTGACAACAACACTAGGGAGCCGTGTGTATGAGCGTGTGCGCATGTGTGTGTGTGTGCGCGTGTGTGCGTGTGTATGTGTGTGACAGAGGAAGAGACAGAGGGGGAATCTGGAGGAGTGTGTTTGTCTGAGTGCAAATATGTGTGCACTTGTGCAGTGTTTGTGTGGGTGAGACAGGAAAAAAAAACTTTCCCTGTGTGTGTGTGTGTGTGTGTGTGTGTGTGCCTGTGTGTGTGTGTGTGTGCGTGTGTGTGTGTGTGTGTGTGTGTGTGTATATTTATGGTGTGTGTATGCTGCGGTGGAGAAGAGGGGCCCTCATCATTCCCATCAGTCCAGCTGTGCCTCTTTTTATCCGCACTTCCGAAGCCCATCAGGTTTGCTTTTTTCACGCCCCCCAACCCTATCCCCCCAAACACATACACGCACATAGACGCGCACATACACACGCACACACACACACACACACACACACACACACACACACACACACACACACACACACACACACACACACACACACACATACGATCTTCCCCACCAGTGCACTTGACAGAATCTTAGTCTAACGTTGCACATCAAAGGCGGAGTGAGGAGAAACAGCCTCGTTGAAGGAGGCAGGAGGAGATCCCCCTCCTCCTGCCTCCATCTCAGGACCCCCTGCTCGCCTCTTTTGTTGTGTCAGTTTTTCTTTTCTCCTCTCCCTCCTTCGCTCTTTTTTTCCCCCTACCTATCCTATTCATTTAGGAGACTGTAAAAAAAAAAAAGAAGATTGCCAAGTTCATAAAGGGCCCCCGCTCTTCTCGGGGGTCCATTGTGGGACTGGGAAGGTGGTGGTGGTGGTGGTGGTAATGTAAAAATCAATATGCCCCCACACTGGGTGCAATGCTGGGCCTTTCTTCCTGGTAGAAGGGGAATAAGTGAGAAAAGAAAGGGATAGTTTGAGAGAATGATAGCTTTATGAAGGAATGAGGAGGGAAATAAGGTGAAAGGTTACTTTTCATTTTTCTAACTTTTTGCAGCGGCTGGAATTTAATGTTAAACTAAACTACACAAATATACAACTAAAGTTTGCAGACCATGTGATCGACTAAGCTAAAGCTAGCTTGTACTTCAAATGTCCCTTTTGCTGCATCCTGTGCTTAGCGCCACCTAAGACAATTGTGATTGGTTTAAAGAAATACAAATAAAAACAACTAAACTAGAATGATAATAGGTGCAACAACCTTTCTCTAGTGCTGACAGTGCTACAGAGATAGGTCTGGCTATGCAGACTAAGGAAATAGTAAAAGGGGGAGTGATTACACAACCTTTAACACAACAAGATCAGAGATGTAACTAATAACATTAACGATGGAAACTGCAACACTTGAATGAAATTCAGTCACCGTTAATGGTATTTATTGCACGTGTACTTTAACCGCTGACTGTGCTCACAAATAACGATAATTATAATGATTACTGTAATGATAACTATAATAATAACCATAAATATAATTATGTGAGCATCCAAACTGATAAGTCATAACGGATGTAAACAGTGGCGCAAAGCACAAGCAGCTCGGTGTCTGAGCCCCAAAATGAATATTGATGACCCTCTACTACTGTACTGTATTGTGAGAGTCTAGGAGGAGAGAGAGATACAGTTTAGTTCAATGAGTACACTTTATTTACTTTCTAATGCTGATAGAAACATATGTTCAATAACCATTTTACTGATCCACCTTCCTGTGTCGAGTTCCTGTGTCCACTTGAGTTTAAAGAACAATTTTTAAATTGATATATTTATAGTTTAAAGTAGTTATCTTGATAGTTATTGTTCTTGGTGTGGATGGCCCTTTACTTTGAACAGACACTGGTCAAATCCATGTCATTTCTCTATTTTCTTTACATTCCAACAGGGTTAAATAAGTGTGACTGCTCCTTTTAATTGTTTTATTCATAAGGAATAACCCACAGCTGTATGAAATAAAATAAGACAGTACAGACAAATCTTTTGCCTAAACCATGACACGTTTAGTAAAAAGTAAGTCTGTAAGGCAGCGATGCCGAACAACAACACAACTTGTTTGATAAAAAGTGTGTTTACTGTAAAAGAGCTAAGCTGATCTCATCTGGAAACAATTAGTTGAGCTCATAGAACATGTGCTAGTAGACAGTACCAATATTTGATCTCTGAGATGAAAAGCGGATGATTTCCCATTAATGACTGACTCAACCGGCTGTTCCAAATAATGAATTACTGTAAGCGAGGGAGTCTGTTGAGTCTGAGGATGTTTACGCTGTGTAGGAGATATTCAAAATAGTTATTTTCTCACATGTTAAGTCGAGTAGAGCTTCTATGAAATACAACACAGGGGCGTTTATGTGAAATATAGATAAGAACCATGAACTTTGTCTTCATAAAAACAGAAAAAAAAAAGCCTGTGAATCACGTGATCTCCAGTCACCGTCACCGCACAGCTCATGCAAATCACCTGTTGTGTTTGTCTTCGTATCACTGGAGGAAACCTCTTCAAAAGATGTTGGTTTGGTTTCTCTGCACCAGCAGTAGCGACTGCTCAGCACGCTTTGCTGTGTGTGCAAGAAAGATAGTGGGAGAGAGAGACAAGGCTGACGGAAAAAGAAAGACTTTAGACTTTAAAAGAGAGACTCTCAGCAGCCTAACAACAATGAAATAAAATAACCTTAGAAAATATCAAAACTCTTGATTACCAAATATCCTATAACGTTATTATTCATTATTGAGTGGCACACAGAAACTACACACAATAAAAAAAGGTGTAATAAGGGCTCTAATATTTCACGTTCCTCTAAGTCTGTTTGTTCTTATAGGAAACTTAAATAAATATTGTCGTGATTTTTTTTCAAGAGGAAAGAGAGAAAGCAAGAAAGGAAACTAGAAAGAGAAGAAGATGGGTTACGATAACAACAGAACACTAAGTTCCTCTGGTTGCTGAGCAGAATGACTGGAAACCTCTGTGATGCTGCATGGTTGAAACCACATCACACAAACACTCACACGCACGCACACACACACACACATGTGCGCACAAACGCCGGCGTCTTAGTGATGTGGCGGAGCAGAGGGCACACTTTCTTAAAAAATCATTCACTGCACATGCACACACTGTTTGCTTGACAGGAGATGTGGAAAAGAACAGAGTGAGCACATGCAGAGACACAAACACACGGACCCATATGAGAAGAGGTTGTGCTGATACTACACCGCATACAAAGCCGCACTGTTAGCACAAAACACTGCACATGCAGGCACACTTCCTGTACCTGCACTGGCAATGTGAGGCAGAGATATCACTTTAAATAGGTGCTTGTGTATGTGTACATGCAGTATGTGGAGACCAGGAGTATTTATGTCCCTTTCTCTGTCTGTACGGAAGAATATTAGGACCAAGCACTAGGGGGAAAAAATTAAATGATTAATATTTTTATTAATTTAGCATTTTCAGAATAAAGTCGAAATGTTAAGAATAAAGTTGAAATACCATTTCGAGAATAAAATTGAATTGGTGGGAATAAAGTAAAAAAATTCAAGAATAAATGTTGAACGTTTCAGAATAAATCAAAAATACCAACGCATATACTGAAAATTAGACTTTATTCTGGACATTTTGACTTTACTCTCGAAATGCAAAACAATGCAAAAAAAATCTTCCTCCTTGTGTTTTCATTATGCCTGGCACTAACACTCTTACGTAGTGTCTGTGCATGTCTGTATCAACCTTTTTCCCTTCATCACTATGTTTGGTTATATTTACATATTGTGTCTGTGCTTGTGTACCGGCAATGCACGTTTCATATACTGTTTATATACAACATGACTGTGCATGGCCAGCGTGTAGTTGCACACTGTCAGCCAGGTTCAGTGTGGGAAAACAGAGCTGGGCCGATGAACGGGAAACACGTACGTGCTTTCTCACCTCAAACAACCATCAAGTTGCCCTTTGCTTCCCGAGAAACCACAGCGATGATCTACCGCCTGCTTTTGGGCACTCACTAAGCCTCTGCATCGCCGCCCCTGGTTGGACAGTTAAGTAAGACATTGTTGTGAATGAGGACAGTCTGTACCGAGCCTGAGATGAGCTGGGATGACTCATTCATGGACTGTACAAATGAGACATGAGATGCTCTGCAGCACGAGGCTGTGACGTAGCTGAGATTCACACATAGACAGCTAAAATAATAATCCAGCTAAAATAGTAATCTTTTTATCTCATGGACAAGGATTATACATCAAAATGAGAGAAAGGACAAGTTTATTTATGGCATATTACATACATACACACACAAAGGCAAAGTGCTTTACATAAAGGATTAAATCATTAAAGAAGGTGTACAGCAGTGCACATAGAAAATAAATAAATGAATTCATTGTCACATTTAGAGTAAAATAGATGTAGGGTGCACTTTAGGTGGTGGCTACATTGTGATTGAAGTTGCTACCACGGTGTTGTCCAGTGCCCTCCAAGTTTTTGGTTATTTTATGACAGCTTAAAGGGGTACTCCAGTGATTTCACATTGCACTTTAATGAAGAGATATCCTGATTTTCAGTCCCTAGTATGGGTCAATCTTCAAAAAAATGCACACTTCCTTTCCCTAGTTTGTAGAACAGACAAAGTAAGATAACACTGATCACATCATCAGACTTTGAAACACTCCTTCATAGCCACAAAATACCTTATACAACTGTTCCACAGGCTGCGTAGCACTAAACTGATTTTAATGTGTAAAACAGTGAAATGACCTTCAAAGTTTCAGTCAAAGGTGAGTATGATGCCTCTGGATCAAGGATAGTCCAAGGTAGTGGAACTTATTAAATTACAATTTAAAGGTAGTGATGTAGCAATTCTCTATTAGTTCATCACTATAAGTGACACAGAGTTGTTTGATCCATTGTTAATATACAAACATTCTTTGTAGTAGCTCTAAGGTAAAAGACCTGACAGTCCTGAACACAGTGTTAACGTGAGAATAGCAGCATCATTACAACACAGCAGTGATATCAGAACCTCACCACAGACATACTCTGAAGTCACATGTTCATGCAAAGTGACAGAACCCATCAAGCACTTCCTATTAGCAAACACCCGTACACAAATAGATACATACGAACAAGAAGGAATGACAGAGTCACACACACTCACAAACTTAAATAGAAACACGAAAATGTATAAAAACATAAATGTCTTGCAAAGGCACATCTCGTCTCATCTCATGTGCTGACGTACAAGTTATATGTGCAATGCACTTTGCAAAGTGTGTCATCATGTTCTCATGCATGTTTTTTTGTCTGTGAAAAGTGTTCATATGTATGTCTGATCGCATGTGACTGTGAATGTGTTTGTGTGTGTGTGTGTGTGTGTGTGTGTGTGTGTGTGTGTGTGTGTGTGTGTGTGTGTGTGTGTGTGTGTGTGTGTGTGTGTGTGTGTGTAAGACAGCTGCCGTACTAATCGTGGCCTCTCATCTCCCTCACATCAGCACACTCATCCTGTGTACCTGTCTGCTCTCCTACGTACACTGTGGTTTCTCAACCAGCCCTGCAGTATGCTCACAGCCACAGATAAGAGCTGTTTATCTCACCACGGTGGCTTCCTCTTCAGCACACAAACACACCCAGTCTCTGCCTGTCTTTCATTTCTTTCGGGGCACGTTGACACAACCATAAATGCTGCAAACCCGAATGTGTCGTGTCGTGTGCTAATCTTTCCTGCCTCAGCATAGATTAAGAAAAAAAGGCTGATGGTGTTGATGTTTGTGTGCGCTAACACACCCAAGTGCTACAAGCAGCTGCAGGCATTCACACACAGGCATATTCGGCATGCGTGCACTGACAAGCAACCTTACAAACACCAGGAAACAAAAAACAAAGAGAGAGATGTATGTCAGGAATCCTCTTGCACAACCGCCTCGCCGTCACTCTGCTATCTAACGTGGGAAAATCTACACTAGAATTCAGTCTTGCAAACAAATAAAAACCAAAGGCCATTCGATGCGCTGATGACAGCCTCCCATGTACTCTTCCTCACTGCTGCACTAACTCCTGTAAAGATTTTAGTGGGTTGAAGGAGGTGAGGCTATGTATATAGCAGGTGGGGAGGCCCAGTAATCCACCTCTATGTAATCTTATGACACATTTAGTAAGTCAAATGTATTCATATGGTCCATTTCAAAACCAGGGTTACAAATTGTTTCATAGTTACAAAAAAAGACGTGTGCGTAACAAAAATGTTAAACAATATGAAATTGGGGTAAGGAGTGGGCCTGTATGGGATCAACTTACTCATATATGGTGTAGCCACATTGTGTATCTCCTTAATAGTATCTAGAGGGATTTTTCATTCAATCCTAAATATGACAGGATGTTAAGGTGACAAAGCCGATACAAGGCTGATATGGGAACGCTGTGGTGTCTTTGTTGTGACAGTCGTTCATTCTTTGGTACTTGTTGTCATTTCCCTTTTACCAATTCATGTTAAATGGACGTCACACTTCCCCTGAGTTGATTGGAGGTTATTCAGATCACCTGTTGGCTCTTCATTAAGAGCAGCTTGGGGCATTTTCCTCTTGGCCAATCAGGGTGTGATGACGCCCTTTCTTTAGGGCTTAGGAGAGGTGGAGAATTGAAAGCGTCACTTCGTGCAGACCTCATCTCAGCAGATATGGGCAATTAGAAACTTTGCTCTTTAGGGCTTTTTGAGACTTTCTTGCTATCTTAACTTTTCTGATTTAAGATGATTTTGGGCATCCTGAAACCTGGCTGGAGTGAATATTTTCATCAGGGAAGAATTTAATGATATATATATATATATTTATTTATTTATATTTATTTATTTATATATATATATATATATATTTTCTAATCAAATTCCCTTGTTACTGAAGAGGTATGTTTACTATTACAGAGGAATATTATTATTATTATTATTAAGGAGGCAGTTGTAGTAGTTAGAAGTAAATCATTTATATTATTATGTGGTTGAGAACTGGTTCTCAGGCTTCTTCCCGATCAGCTGAAATCTGCACAATTGATACCATTGTACCAACTTCAGTTAAGGGAACTACGTAAAATGTCAACATTTGAAATGACCATGATGGAGGCCACAAGCCGAAAGCCAATAAACGATAAAGTTGTTCTGCATACTACAAGTGTTGCTGGAGTTTTATCTCTTCTGACTTTTTGCCTTCTCCATGCACCTTGGAAGTAAGTGAAGTTGTGCCAGAAATCCTTACTCTGCTTTTAGAAAGTCTACAAGTTTCACAAATGCGTAAAATGCAACATCATCAGCATAGCAAAGACAGGAGACTCAACCAAACCTAAAAGGAAAATAAAGCAGGTCAGATTATTGAGCAATGTGGTGCTCCAAGTCAGAGCAGCACAAACGGACATAATCAGCAATGGATACAAAGAACTACAAATTCAGTAAATGGTAAAACATTTCAAATTCCTGTCTTGCTTTCATAAAACATTTTTTTAAGATTTCAAAATAAAAGGTTAACTTTGAGATGGGTCTGTTGATGAATGCAGGATTACTTACAAGAGCATCCTTCCTTCCAGCTTCTAGCCCCAATGCAAACACATTTCTGTTGAGTATATCTATGTTTCAGTGCAGTCAGGGGCCTGTACAATTTTCTTCTGCTACTGAGACAGCAATGGTAATATGTGTTTTCATTTGATTTAAATTATATAAACGTTCCGCCCATCGTTGCTGCATCATGAAGTGTTGACAGAAGGAGCGTTGGGGAGGGGGGAAGGAGAAATAGAAAAGGACAATAAAATGGGAGGAAAATGAGAGGGAGATGGAAGGGGGGTGGGTGGAGACATAAAGTGGAGTAAAAGGAGAGCGGAAGCGATGGCGTGAGAGAGCACCTGTCCCACTGGAGTCGGGTCCGCTTGTGGTTAACCAGAGTTGGCAGCACCTCAGCTTGACCTTATCCCCCTCACGCCGCCACTCCCCTCTGATCCCATTAAGGGCCAGGCACCATGGCAATACCCCCTCAAACACACACACACACACACACACACACACACACACACACACACACACACACACACACACACACACACACTTTCCCCTCCCAATCCTTTCCCCCCCATCTTTGGTTGGGCTTGTCCTTATGGGGGCCCAGGACAAACATCAGGCCTGTGGAACAAACAGGCTGCTAATGTGGGCAGACAGGACAGACAATTAAAACCAAGCACATGTTGTATGTGAGTGTGCACAAGCTTGAGAAAGGGCGCATGGACACATGCACAAATTAGCACATGCACAGAACAAAGGATGTTGATATTTCCTGAAATGTAGGTATCTGTTTATGATAAGTGACTGTTCATTTTCACTTGCTCTACATCAGCTACTATACCTTCCGAAACTCCCGCACGTGTTCTCAGACCTGATGCATTAAAGCTGTCCTAACGATACATGTACAAGCAGAAATTTCAAGAAGGTCAGTAACCCACATCAGAGGTTGTTAAACGCTTTCTCATTAGGCGTCACATTTTAAGTCACAAAATCGTGACCTAGATATAGGAAATTCAAAATGGTCCTCTCCATGTGAGCCTCATCTAATGAGCATACCAGGCAAACATGCTTAAATAGACAGATATTCTTACAACGCTGAGACTATGACTATGTATATATATATATATATATATATATATATATATATATGTATGTATATATATATATATATATATATATATTACATTATATATACATATTATATTACGTTTTTATATATATATATATATATATATATATATATATATATATATATATATATAATAACTGAATCTGTCCCCCTTGCCTCTGCCTGTACTATCCTCATTTGAATGCCTTGGATTTAAATGTAAACCACCCTTCACCCTGACAATACTTATCATCTACCGACCATCAAAACCCAACTCAGCGTTCATCCCAGAGATGCACGACCTTCTAACTACACTCTGCACTACTTCTGGAAATATTATAATACTTGGAGATATAAATATTCACGTTGGCACCCCTTCCTGTCACTATGCAGCCGAGTTCCTACACCTTCTGGACTGCCTCAACCTCATTGAAGATGTTGATGTCCCCACACACACTAGGGGACACACACTTGACCTAGTCATCACAAACTCTGCCCCCATCCGTAATCTATCTGTTTACAATCTGGGTGTGTCGGATCACAAGGCCATCACAATGGATCTGCCACTCCTGCTTCCCTACACCAAACCAAAAAGTCAAATCCATTTCAGAAATCTGAAAAACATCAACCTGGACACCATGACCTCGAATCTCTGGCATCTCTCCGCTATAAATCTCACATCAGTCAATGAATCTGTGGATTCATTGACATCTCCTGGATGTCCACGCCCCTGTCAAAACCATAACTGTCACGTTCTCACACCTGGTACACCTGCGAGCTGCGGAAGATGAAGACAGCGGGGCGTGTCCTCGAGCGGCACCTCAAGGCTTCAGGACTCACTGTTCACAGACAGGCATACCGAGACGACCAAAAGGCCTATGCAAAGTCCCTCAGAGACACACGGTCACTTTTCTACTCCCACATCATCAACAATAGCCTCCAAGCAACTTTTTTCCACAGTACATCATCTCCTCAAACCTCAAACCTCCCTTACACCAAGACACCACAGAGGAGCAGTGTCACAATTTCATCGCATTTTTCAGAAAAAAAGTAGATACCATCCGCTCTCTCCTCTCCAACTCCGCTGCTCTGCCAGTCCCGACTGGCAACCCCCTGCCCGGACCTACCCAGCCTCTTTGCCGCTTCACTGACATCTCGCAGCAAGAGGTTGAGGCCATCATCAAAAAGATGAAACCCTCCACCTGTGCCCTGGACCCCTTTCCCACAGCCCTGGTCAAATCTAACATTTGTGCCATAAGTCCCCTCATCACTACAGTGATAAACCACTCCCTCCAGTCTGGTCATGTTCCATCCCCTTTAAAAACCGCTATCATCAAACCACTCCTCAAAAAACCCACCTTAGACCCAGATGTCCTTGCCAACTACAGAATCATCTCCAACCTGCCATTTCTGTCCAAGGTGCTGGAAAAAGTAGTTGCCACTCAGATTCAGGACCATCTCAACTTCAATAACTTCTTTGAAAGATTCCAATCTGGTTTTCGCCCTGGCCACAGTACAGAAACTGCCCTGGTTAGGGTCACCAACTGCTGATGACAGCTGACGCCGGATCTCCATCTCTCCTCATCCTCCTTGATCTAACTGCAGCATTTGATACCGTTGATCATGACATCCTCCTCAACTGTCTTCACTCCACAATCGGACTCTCTCACTCGGCCTAAACTGGTTCACCTCATATCTCACTGGGAGGACTGAGCATGTCACCTTGGGAGTGTCAAAATCACAAACACACTATGTCACCTGTGGTGTCCCTCAAGGATCTGTCCTGGGCCCCACTCTTTTCACCATCTACATGTCCCCCCCTTGGTCGTGTCATCAACCGGCATGGAATATTGTTCCATTGCTATGCTGATGACACACAACTCTACATCAGAACTAACCCAACCCCCTCTGCACCTCTGCCATCATCCACATTAACCACCTGCCTGGAGGAGATAGAGGCGTGGATGAAGCACAATTTCCTCCAATTAAACAGCCCTTCTAGTTGGCACCGCACATCAGGTCCAGTTGTCCTCCATAACCTGCATCACCTTCAGAACATTCCACTCTCATCAACAGTCACTAATCTGGGTGTTAAAATGGATCCTCACCTGACCTTTGAGGCGCACATCAGACAAACTTGCAAGAACTCCTTCTACCACCTCAAAAATATTGCCAAACTCCGTCCCATACTCTCTCTGTCAGAGGCTGAAAAACTTGTCCATGCATTTGTCTCCTCCAGACTTGACTACTGCAACGCACTTCTCATCGGGATTCCTAGCAAAAACATCCCGAAACTGCAATACATCCAGAACAGTGCTGTTAGGATCCTGATGAGAGTGTGAAAGTACGAACACATCACCGGTCTCACTCAGGATTGATTATAAAATCTCCCTTTACACCCATCAGTGCATTCACGGAAATGCTCCATCCTACCTCAGAGAACTGCTCACCCCACAAACCTCCACAAGAAACCTCCGTTCTGTAAAGGCTAACCTCCTCCTTCCCCCCAGGACCAAGCTCAAAACCATGGGAGATCGCGCATTCTGCTCTGCCGCTCCCAGACTGTGGAATGCTCTCCTTGAACATCTGAGGACGCCACAGACTGTGGATGCTTTTAAAATAGGCCTAAAAACGCATCTTTTTAACAGAGCATTTTTCTAGACTTTAACCATTTTAAAGTGTTGTCTTGTCTGTCAATCAAATGTTTTTTTTATTTATTTATATTTACTTTTTAAATATATATTTTGCTTATCGTTTTTACTCTGTAGCACTTTGAGTTTTGTTTACGCAAATGAAAAGTACGCTTATAAATAAAATGTATTATTATTATTATTATATATTATATTACATTATATATACATATTACATTATATATATTACATTATATATATATATATATATATATATATATATATATATATATATATATATATATATATATATATATATATATATATATATTATATTACAATATATATATTATATTACATTATAATATTATATATATTTTGCTAGAACAAAAGAAAAGGCCCCAACCTTTGCATTTGTGGTTGTATGCACAAACAGTGCATGTACACATTACACTAAAGTTAGCATCCGTCTGAGTGCTTGGCATAGTCAGACCTCTGTAACCATATACTCAAATATATATTGTCAGTCACACACAAATCCACGCGCACGCAGAATGTAAAACCATCCTTTGAGGGACTTGAGAGGATTTCAAAGGATTGTGGGTTCAACATAAAAAGGGAGAAGAAACCTTGAAAAGGAGGAGAAGAAGAATAGGGTGGTGGTGGGGATTTAATGAGCTTTAAATCTCTGCTTGACATCAACATGACTGACAGATAAATGCACCTGTATGGGGAGAGTCAATTTGCTTGTTTGTTTGCTCCAGAATGCTGCCAAATAGGGAGAGGAAGAGAGGATGAGTGGCCACTGATGTGCTAGAAAAAGCATCAGAAAAAGTAATCAGACAGGGTCTCATTGTACGCCGGGCCTCCCCAGAAAGCAGGGGCCGTATTGGCCAACACTCTGTGTTCATTGAGATGTCTTTCAAATATTCTAAATCAGATTAAATCAAATGTATTTATAGAGCCCAATATCACAAATGATACATTTGTCTCAGTGTGCTTAACAGACTGTACAGTATACGACACCCTCTGTCCTTAGACCCTCAGTCGATTAGGGTTGTACAGTATTTTTTAAATTTCCATCAATCAAATTCACTAACTATGTAGGTGGAATCAATGTAGCCTACAACAAAGGACACACATGTGCCAACTGGTACATCCGGTATTTTTAAGTAATATTATGTTTTATACATTGTCTGATCACATCCTTTGTATGAAATCATCAATCACTGTAAAAACAGTTGATTGATTGATTAAAATATTGATGATTTCCCATGAAAGTGTTTTTGAAATGTTGTCTTGTTAGCCGTTTTACAACCGTAGCTCACACTGTTACATTTGCGACAAAGCATCCACTTTCCGTTTAGTTCCTCACGACTTGATTTTCTATTGAAAACCTTTTAAGTTGCCTATGATAGCGGGCCCACTTTGGTAATTTGCCTGAAAATATAATATATGTAAAGAAATATCGTATAGTAAAAGAGAATTTGAAAATGTTACAATTGTGGCCACATACAATCCAAGATCAACATCCAAGGCAAACAATACAAGTTTCTTCCCAACATTTGTTCCCACACTTCCCCCAACTCCCTCACAGGCTGGTACCTGCTGCTGAACCTCTCACACACACACACACACACACACACACACACACACACACACACACACACACACACACACACACACACACACACACACACACAAGTTGAGACCTGTCGGCCAAAAGACAGACTGCCTTCCCCTTTTGGCAGATCAGCCAACACATCCTCACGTAAACAGGTTTGTGTGCTGGCACACACTCACATAAAGGATATATAAGAAGGCAGGCATGTAGCCACACATATTGCGCATCCACACACACTTCCCAGTGCAGCACAGTCTAACAGGCTGGTGCATGCCAACACACCCAACACTTCGAGAAATCCGGCCTACAGTAAGGCATACATACAGGAGAGAATAGAGAAATTAGTAAACAGTTGGTATCAATGATGGCTTATTATTTACAGTTTTATACGTGAATTAAACAACTGCTTGCTCCTGGGACCAATAAGAAACAATGGAAATATGGATTTGAACACATCAAAGTGAAACAGAATTCAGAAAAATCTGCCCTAAACACAGCAGCACCATGAGAGAGGAAATTAAAATGGCAGTGTGGTTACACAGTGAATATGAGTGGAAACAGAAACAAACAATACACTGGGCTGGATACAGGATGTGCTTTGACTATTATTTCCTATAAAAACAGCAAAGTATTTTGGAAGGATTAAAGTCACATCCAATGGAAAAGCACAGTTTTCTAACAGGTTATATTTAACCTGATAATGACTCTGTTACTGCAAATTGTATAATTGAGATAATAATAATAATAATAATAATAATAATAATAATAATAATAATAATAATAATAATAATAATAATAATAATATAATAATAATAATAATATATTTTATTTGGAGACGCCTTTCAAGACACCCAAGGACAGAGATAAAAACAGCAGAACATTGGAAGGAAGAGCAGACAAAAAAAACCAGAGATATGGTGGCGACAAGTAAAGAAAAGAAAAAAGAAAAAGGGGGGAAGGACACAGAATGATGGAAACTACAGAGAGCAGGCCAGTTTGAGATACATGATTTTAGTTGTTTCCACTGAACGGATGGTGTCTTGGAATAAATGGACCGCTGCAGTGGTATACTGATAATGTCATTTGATTCAAAACATTCTTGAATTAATTAGATTTTCATTGGAAAATGTGGAAATGTTTTACTCTGCCAGATGTTAATTACTTCAAGCGCAATTTTAAAACTCAAAAGTAGGCTAAGTGGCGTAATAAGATGCATGTGTGCAGTGAACCACAATTTGTTTTCTAGCGGAGACTGTTATACAGCATGCAAAGAACTTCTCAGTCTTCTAATGGTCTTGCAACACCAAATTTGCATCCACGGCAATTGAAGGGGGGCATCAAGGGGTGTAAGATTAGGCTGGTATGGATGTCATAAATTGGTCATCCTAAATATCGGTTGGCTATAGTGGATGCTATTATTACACACACAAGGCATGCATTGAAATGCTTGACCAGGCTTACATGTACACTTGCGTGCAAACACAGACTCTCGCACAGGGACATTTACGTTTCAACGCATGCAGCCATACCAATAATATGATAACGCAGACTAAAAGGTTAGGGTCTATGATATGATCACTTTGGGTATGTTTAGTTGTTGTTGTTGTGATGCATTCCAGGGTAAACTGAGAAAATGGATATTATATTTAAAAACCTGGGAATAATGAATTTCATGGAATTTCAAAATCTATAAATGTATAGCTCATATTAGATCCAATAGGAGTTCCCTGTGGAAATGCTGCTGTCCTTACACATAACTACTGGTTTGTAACTGCTGGTTTGACAGCCTCCAGGAAACCAAACAAGGTTTCCTTTAGGTCAGCTCCCACTTCAAAGGCCAACAGTGAGCTTTGTCACCAGGCTGTGGGCAGTGAGCTAGAGCGTCCTGGGGCTCCTGCTCCCTCGCACAGTAATGGGATTAAGGCGTCCACAGGGCAGATTAAGGGGCTCCAGGTCCCACCCTGTTCCACCTGTCAGCCTAGGTAATTCCCATCCGCTGCATCTGAATATATTAGCAATGGCAGAGTGGGAGTGGGTGTGCTCTCATGGGAGAGTTAATCAAAAATGACTTTACCTAACATATTGTAAGATAATGTAACAAACTGTAACATCGCATGAAATGATGCAACATACCACAAAATACCATGACATGGCATAACATACCAGACTGTAACTATATACTGTAATATTACATGGCATGATGTGACGTACCATGACTTGACACTACATGCCATGATAACATGACACAAAATAACATAACATACTGTGTTTTTATATAAAATAACATGACCTAACATGCCATGACATGACATAACATACTGTAATATAACATGACACAACATACTGTAACATAACATGACATACTGTAACATAACATGGCATACTGTAACATGTCATGACATACTATAACATAACATGACATACTGTCACATGACATGACATACTGTAACATGACATGACATACTGTAACATAACATGACATACTGTAACATGTCATGACATACTGTAACATAACATGACATACTGTCACATGACATGACATACTGTAACATGACATGACATACTGTAACATAACATGACATACTGTAACATGTCATGACATAATGTAACATAACATGACATACTGTAACATGACATGACATACTGTAACATAACATGTCATAACATACTGTAACATAACATGACATAACATACTGTAACATGACATGACATGATAAACCATACTAAAACATAACATGACATAATATACTGCAACATCACATGATATACTGTAACATAACATGACATGACATACTGAAACATTACATGACATAACATATTGTAACATGACATGACATAACATGCCACAACATGACATGACAGACCGTACTGTAACATGGCATACCATACTGTAACATGACATGATATGACAACATGGCATAACATAACATGCAGTAACATGACAATGTAGGATAACTTAAAATAGCATGAAAGGACATAACGAAGTGTAACAAAACATAACATAACATGTCAGTGGAGACTGTTATACAGCATGCAAAGAACTTCTCAGTCTTCTAATGGTCTTGCAACACCAAATCTGCATCCACGGCAATTGAAGGGGGGCATCAAGGGGTGTAAGATTAGGCTGGTATGGATGTCATAAATTGGTCATCCTAAATATCGGTTGGCTATAGTGGATGCACTTATTATTACACACACAAGGCATGCATTGAAATGCTTGACCAGGCTTATATGTACACTTGCGTGCAAACACAGACTCTCGCACAGGGACATTTACGTTTCAACGCATGCAGCCATACCAATAATATGATAACGCAGACTAAAAGGTTAGGGTCTATGATATGATCACTTTGTTGTTAGTTGTTGTTGTGATGCATTCCAGGGTAAACTGAGAAAATGGATATTATATTTAAAAACCTGGGAATAATGAAAACAGAAATCTTAAAAGAGAGTGAAGTTATGTAATAGGACGTAATTTGACAGACTACTACAGACAAGACAGAGGCAAATGCCTTTCTGCCAGGCCAGGACTGTTGGTTTGGCCTGCAGTGACAGAGGAGAGAGCCTGTCTGACTCATGGGCAATGATGGGTAGTGGTGTTGCTGCTACTGTCTTTACTCGTAGGAACACTGACCCCTAGTGTTGTCACAACGTTTTTAAAAAGAAAAAAAAAGAAGCAACATTTATTTCACAACCAGACAAAGAACATTATTAGTTGATAGAATGTATATTATGTCTAACAAGGAATTTTGATTTTGAGTTTAATGATGAACCAGTGTGTCTGTGAATATGTACATGTATTTTTAATCTTCTGGCACATTCTTGGCTTTCTCCCGCACTTTTTTCTACTCATGTGTTTTTAGCTCTGTAATCCAATTTGGTGAGAAGCATTAGTGCATGCACATACACATACACACAGGATCCTGGGATGTGGTGTCTCTGGCCCCCACTATGTTGAAGTTTCCCTCTGGGCCCAGCTGGCAGAAGTTACAGAGGGGCAACAATGTGCCTGCAGGACGGGTCCGGGATGGGGGCCCCACGGCCCCGCTGAAAGGCTCCTATTGTCCGGTCCCACCTCCATCAGGGACCATTAATTATGGGCCGTGGAGCACGGCTCTGAGTCAGAAAAAGTCCCACACACTACACACACACACACACACACACACACACACACACACACACACACACACACACACACACACACAGGCTCCCCTCCTCCTCCCTGTTACAGCATAAACACACTGATGGGGCTTAAGAGAACCAGCTCCTCCCCCCCCCCCCCCCCCCCCCCCCCCCCGTCCACCGCTCTACCCCTCAGCCCCTTCTCTCGTGTCTGCTGGCTCTTTTAATAAAGCCAAGCTGAGCACTGAGCAGAGAGCCATTACAGCGCTTGCTGATTTTTTTCTCTCTCAAGAATTTACAATTGAACACTGCAGGGTATGAATAGTAAAGGAAATAAGGGAAATGTCCTGAAAGGTGTATTTTCCAATGTCTCTGTCTTCTTAAACTTTATCCAGGGGATTTGAGATTTCGGTGGCTTAATTGTCGCCTGCTGCACCACAAAAGAGTTGCACCAGACAACCGATGTTGGTTTTGATCAAAACAAGCTCTGATCTGAAGGCAAAGTGTTTATAGGTGTTCCAAAAAGGCACACTTGAAAGCGAGCTTGAGAGAGAAGCTCATATGTGGGAAGTGGCTGTGTTTGTCGGATTGTCAGGTTTTTGAAAGTTGCAAAAATTGTTGACTGAATTGTTATATTGAATGATATAAGCCCATTAAATGGCCATTATCAGTGTCCAGGATTTCGGTTAGAATCGGTCTGTTACACCTATGAGAAGGTTCCGAACGCCATTATCATCTATTCATATGGTACAAGAAGATAGTGACCTCAAGCAGCCGTTGTAATTAAGACAGGAGCAAAGGACAAAGTCAGGGAACGTAGTATAAAGACAGATGAAGTCTGCGCAGGGTGGGAGTGGAGGATGGATGGGTCAAACAAACACAGGACTTTCACCCAGGAGACTGGAGTTTGTGTCCTGTGTGAAACCAAAAGTCAACGTTAATGTTATTTTAACTGACGTAGCCTACGTAAGCAAAGTGACGTTGCATATGTAATTTACGTAATGTTACATAACAAATGTAGACATAGCTACTTATTTTAACCCAAACCATGATCTTTTTCCTAATTCTAACAGTTTTGGTGCCTCAGCCTGCCACCGTTTTCCGAACGTTGGATGTGTACCTCCTGAAGCATTAGAGTGGGTATGAAAACAACTAATAATGACCATTTAATGGTCTGATAACATTGGAAGCAGGTGCTTATTCGTAAAGCACACAAAGGCCTTTAAGATACGAAAAACAACAATGATCATCATCATCAGTTTATTTTATGTATAATAGATGACAATGTGTAAAGAAATGTAAAATAAAGGTAAAAGTTTCAGTCATAGGACAGTCAGTTCCATGAACTCATTAACTTGTTGGGTGTGGTCAAAAAGGCCTACCATGGTATAATAATAATAATAATAATAATAATAATAATAATAGTAATAATAATAATAATAATAATAATAATTATAATTATAATAATAATAATAATAATAATAATAATAATAATACATTTAATGTATATAGTGCTTTACAAGACTTCAAAGCTGCTTTACAATAGTATAATATGGTATAAGAATGAATATATAGACAATACATGTACATGCATACCCACATATGTATCCATCTGTGTGTAGATGTATACGTATGTAAACGTAAGTATATGTACAAAGATACCAAGAAACACGAGTTATATGGGCTGGCTCACACAAACATCCCAGACAAAGCCAAAAAGAGTTCACAAGTCTAAAAGTATCAAATACAAAATGCATTAAATAAAAGGAAAATTATATCAGATTATGTTATAAAGCCAACATGACATCATCTGGTTTCATTATTACAGTGTACTGTTCGATCGACCCTCGGGATGACACATTACATTACACATCCCTCAGTAATGTGCCACCACCCAAGAGCAGTTACTCAACACAAAACTACATTTTGATTTGGACAATAACCTGTGGTCCAACTGTAGCCCAAAGACCCCCACCTCCCCCGCCCCTCTGGCCCCTGGAGTTTTATTCATTTATTCATAGCGACTTTAACACATTCACATCATAAAGAAGTCGCATTACATGAGGGTTGAATCAGAGCAAATGAAACACTGTAAAAAAGACAGCGGGTTTCCAAAGTACAGATCTGAGCGAATTGCTTTGGGCAGGATGTGTACAGCTGAAGGCCAAATGTGTATCACATTCAACCATATGGGCTCCAGAGAAAATGACGACTATGTGCTGACAATTTATGAGGCCCAGGCCGAGCTTGTGTCTGTTTTTGAAACGCTGTCATGTTGGATTTGAGGAGATATGAGTTTTACGCCTGAAGTGATGTGTTTAAGGACCCCGAGTCGGTTGCAGTTCAGACGTAGTCTAGTTATTACGTAAGTGTTTCGTTTACTAAGAGGGAGATTTCACTATATTAAAACAAGTCGCACTACAGAAACTAAATCATATAAATGGAAGATTATACAACCTCCAACTGTGTTACAAACTCACTTGATTTAGATAGATAGATAGATAGATAGATGGATAGATAGATAGATAGATAGATAGATAGATAGATAGATAGATAGATAGATAGATAGATAGATAGATAGATAGATAGATAGATAGATAGATAGATAGATAGATAGATAGATAGATAGATAGATAGATAGATAGATAGATAGATGGATGGATGGATACGTTATTTATCCCGAGGGAAATTCAGGAAAAAAGTGGGCTTTTTACGCCTCAAATGATAGTACAGTTTAAGATTGGATGAAGGGGAATAACATGCAGCAAATGTCCACTGGTCGGATTCGAACCTCGGGCCGCTGCGGCAAGCCTTTGAAAGTGGATCCCCTGCTCTACGAGCTGTGCCACCGATACACATTATTAAATGAATACTTCACCCACAAAATGACCATATATCAATTACTCGCCTGGTGTTGCCTTGAACTCTCGTAGAAGATTCTTGATGATTTGAAATAAATAGGGGCCACCTTTAAGAACAGCAAAACTCTATCAAAACATTTACAAACTCTCACACAACTTGTGCAGTATAATCCAAGTCTGAAACAGATGTTTTGATCTAGTCTTGATGTCGTTAACCGAGGCCCCAAATTCTTTGACATATTTATCAAGACTTTTCTCTGTTATGTTTTAGATTCTTTATTCACCGTTGAGGCAGCACAAGACGAACAAAGTTTTCTTTTTAGAATGTTTTTCAAGACTTTCACAGGGTGAGGAATTGATGTACAAATCATTTTGTGGCCAAAGTATTCCTTTAAGGTTTTGCTGGCAAAGACATTCCTCAGTGCAATGGTGCAACCGGATTTAGTCAATCGCTGATTTGAATCTAGTAGTTACCGAGAAGTTAAGAGGAACTTTGCACACACACTTAGTCATGTATTTATGAATAGCTTGTCCAACCAAGTCCAGATCTGAAAGATAGCAGAAGAAAAAGGAGAAATGTGTTCATGTGATAGATGGACAGTATGGGGGAGGGGGATGGAGATGTATTTATGTACTGTATAGTAATAGTATGTGTTGGGGTGTTTATATAAGAAGCATGGAGAGAGCAGTAGACAAGGAAATTGTGTTGATATTTGAATGATGGCGAAACAGAGAAGTGGGTCGCTGAAAGTCATGCACACTCATACATACCTCAGACAGAGAAAAGACTGAGAGGAAAGTTGTTTCTTCTTTTTTTCCTCACTCATGACATTCCTCCTAGTTATTCTCTTCTCCTCCCTTGGTCTGACCCTCGCCTCTCTTTTTCCCCAGTGAAGAGGTTACATAACATATTTCCAGCCCCCCGAACACACACTCATACACACTCCAGATACACCTCATCAGTTCCTGTCCCTCATCCACACACACGCACACACACACACACACACACACACACACACACACACACACACACACACACACACACACACACACACACACACACACACACACACACACACACACACACTTGTCAGCTGTGAAATATTTCCCCTGCAGGTCTCCTCTGCTGGACATTGAACAGACTCACAAACGCGTTGAGAACCTTCTCATGCGCTGATTCTTCTCTCTCTCTGTTATACGTTCTCTCCCTCACTCTCTCGCTCCCTAACCCCCCCTTCCCGTTTTCTCCCCTTTCATCTCTCAAACAAACACCCCGTTGCATTAATCAGGGTTTCTTTTCTCCCTGCCACCCTGACAAAGGTTCTGTTTTACATCACTGATTGGGGATATGACCCCCCTCACAGACACATACATATACGCACACTCACCCAAACTCTTTCTCGCTGCTTACTGTGTTTCCCATCGTGCAGCAGTCACAGAGAAGGGGCTTGGAGAGGGGGTCACAGGGTGGGGTGCAAGAGCTTGACACCAAGGTCAGCCATGTCAGATCTGGGGCCATGGGTGGGAGGGTGGATGGTGTTTCAAGGGTTGTGGAGGGTTAGGGTTGGACAATAGGTCTTTCTGACACCCTGAGAGAAAAGATGCAGTGAAAAGAGGCCGGATATCAATGATCAGTTTAACACAGTGTTTTGTGAAATCTACTGTTTCCACTAGGGGGTAGGTTGGGGGTCTTTCTGTGTATGAAAAATAAAAGTGTATTGAGGTTTGATGTGCTGGGAGAGGTTTTGGTACATTAGTATATTAACATACATATTAAATTCCAAGATTCAGAGGCAAATATTGTACTTGTTACTCAACTCAATTACAGTTATCTGACAGCTATAGTTACCAGTTACTTTGCAGATTCAGATTTCACATACAAAATGTCATTTTACAAAACTTGATTATAGATTAAAGCACCAATTTGACGATCTACAACAGTACTTATGTTATTTTACTCAAAGCTGCTATGATGTACAACAATAAGGCATTACAACTGAGAATCCATCTACATGGAAACATAACTGCGAGATTAAATAAAAAAATGTAATGACTTAATGGTCTGTAATTCATTAATATTTTTAAACTGATATTATATAAAGGGAAGTGGAACAATTATTTGGACTCCTTTTCTCCTCATTTAAATGTATTTAAGTTATTTTTTCATGCATTATATTTACTATATTCAATTTATAGATATTTATTTATATTGAGTTGACAAATGTCACAATTCACACTTCTTTCTATTTTCTTTGTTGCCATTAAAAAGATGCTGAAATCAATGGACTGACCCCGAAGACATTTATGCCTGTGTTGTGTCTCTGGACAGATGACTGTATTGTATGATTGCACTTGATAAAAGGAAATAAAAATAAGTCTAAAAAAAGATGCTATAATCAACCTATTTTATATTAACAATGGATCAAAATACAATTCCTAATGTGCAAGCTCTTGTTTAGAAATCCATCCAGAATTATGACCCAACTCTGCCGTTCTACTCACCTCTACAGAGCATTTTAGTGCCTTTCAGATCACTCTTTTTGGGTTTATGGTTTGCTGCTGTCAGCAGTGTCACTTTCATTGAAAAGGTTCTTTAAAATCACTGCACACTACCTGCATGGCACCAAACAGACAGTCCACGGCTACCTGGAGAAAACAGTGAAGCATTAAGCAGCTAGAGAGCCAAATATGCACCTCAGATGTTGGTGGAGACCAACACAGAGCTAATGTGAGACAACATTGGATTTACCAGAAAGACAGGCCAGAAACACATCTCCAACTTTGTCACCACAACATTACACATTAAAAGCATGTTTATAATACACTATAGACATGGGTGTCATAGGAAGTGCTAACAACATTTTTAATGTGAGATTTGTGTCTTGACCATAAAAGTGGAAAATGAACAGAACAATAAACATGCAGTAATCCTTCAGAGTCTCACATGCATCACAAAGCGCTGGATGAAAAATGTTGCGTGCAATTGAAATTGTTATTAAGTTAGAGTCAGTATGTCTTCACACTTGAGAGCCAGAGTGTGTCTGTTATTATCTGACAGTGTGAATACTGCAGGGTTAACTATAATTCACAGGCCTGAGCTCACACTACACAATACACTTTCCATAATATCATAGGGATTAACAGTTAAATCCAGGGCATCATTGGCAAATTATTTAATTAATTATGAAATATTTTGGTTACATCATGTGTCATTATTGTTGACTGGCATTGGAATCGAGGAGCATCTGTGTGTATATCCTCATGCTTATTATGTGTATGTATGAGAGTTTGTATCCATGTGCTGCTACCCTTAGCAACTTTTTCCCATGCCTCATCCTTTGCTGATCATCATGAGTTTAGCTAAATCTTTGGAAACCACAGTGAAGTAAAGCTGTGCTGGCTTTGTTAGGTGTTAGGCTGAGTCCACCACAGTCTGGGTGGCAGACAGAGGGCTGAGACTGACTCAGCTGAGAGCCTTGTGACTTGTGCAGTGTGCCCAGGCTCGGACTGCTTCAAGTCTCCTCAACAACTCTGATTGAGAAGCGAAGAGAGGTGGGGGGTTTTCAGACTGGCACAGCGTTCGCTCAGACTTGGCACGGGTCACTGGATCAGGGGCGAACTTCCTTTAACCAGGGCTAGTGGAGGAGGGAGGGATGAGGGTGGTGGTGAAGAGGTAGAGAGGGTTGAATGGGTATCATATTTTGCATCTCTAAAAGCCAGCTCTGACAAAAAGAGAGGCGTCCGTTCCCCTCCCTGACCTGATAATACACTGCAGGACGCAAATGGGGGCGCCATGCTAATGAGCGCATGCGATTAGTGTGACATAGTGAGCTAGCAATGGGAAGGGGGGAGTTGGGATACGGGAGGGGGATGTGTATTGACTCTTAATGAGAAGTGAAGGACCCCCCTTTTCCAGCAGTTGCCCCAGTGGGCTGGTTTTTGAGGGGTCATTTTGGGCTGTGCTGCAGATTAATGATGGGCCACATACTAGCAGATAAAGAGGGGGATGGTGGAGGTGGTAGGGAGGGTTAACTAAGATAAAAGTAAAGCTGTGGAAAAATGCTAATTAACCAATGGCTTGGCAAAGGGGAGTGAGGCAGGGGGGGGATGCAGCGGAGAAGGCGACGACAAGAGGCAGGGGGCGGAGGTGGAACGAAAGGCAAGAGTGTAGCGTGCAAGAGATATTTTGGGAAGGGGGCTTAGAGTATGTGTGTGTGTGTGTGTGTGTGTGTGTGTGTGTGTGTGTGTGTGTGTGTGTGTGTGTGTGTGTGTGTGTGTGTGTGTGTGTGTGTGTATTTGAGTGTGGGCACGGCTGAGAGCTGGAAACAATGGCAGTGAGCAAGGCCACGGACCCCGGGGTCTCCAGCACAGAGAAACTCAACCCCCTGTTGCATGCTGCTCTGATTTAAAGTCTGAAAGCTCATGATAGATTTAACCCAGAGACTGTTGGACAGTGACATAAACACTCAAACAGCTCTGAGTCGCCTCTAAAAGGTCCAATATGTTAGTGCAGCACAGGGCCCCATGTAGAAATTCTGGCACTCCTCCACTGGCTCTGCTTTAACAGGGATTTACTTGGAAATGTATTATTATCAGTGTTATGAGGGGACAGGATTATAAATTGTATATGTGCATGGAGACCAGGGTTGGGCCATTGGACAAATATATCGGTGATCAGCGATTGGCTGAGAACATCGGCGGTTGTTGTTTTTTTGGGCCGCACACACACAGTCACACTTGCACCAATATATAGGCAATGGTTGTTTGTTAGACTGACAGGGGTTGAATGGAAGCATTTGACATATTGAAAACCCTAATGTAGACTAAACGTTATGTTCGTTCACGGAGCAAACAGGGCGTTATTATAAATGATGATTGATTCAAAAATCTAGAGACAATAATCTGTTCATTTAAAAGTAAAACGTTTTAGCGAAAGTGTAATGCTGTGACAGTCACAGAATTATAAAGTGATACAAACACTATACTAGGCCTTTAGGTTTCCAAGGAACTTCTTACTAGCATGCAGGAAAGTAAATCATTGCTCTGCTCATTTATTATGATGAGACTGGGTCCTAGTGAAAGACAGAAAAGACATCATTGCGGAGAATGAAAAGACTGGTGCAAAAGGCATGCAGATACTTGGACAAAAAACCCTTCTGGCAGGTTAGGTGTCACTGGAATCAGACTTTTGGACTTGCAATGGCTTTATAGTGCATGGATGTATGAAGAAAACTTGGATATCACATTCCAAGATTCATCCTTATGAAAGTCGCTAACTGGAATATTAGCGTACGGGACAAAAGTTTTTGAGTCGTCTGCGTTTTTGGGCACTTACATGTGTCCTACAGTCTTTCTCCGGCTGACCTAGTTGATAATTTTCCTGAACATAATTTCAACTTTACAGCAAAGTATTGTAATCATTTTCTGATATTTCTTTAAGATAATATTTTGGGGCCTTTTTGCCTTGACTACATAGTAAATGAAGATAGACAGGAAAGGGGGAGAGAGAGGGGTGACGACATGTAGCTAAGAGCCGTGGGTCAGATTTTGAACCCGAGCCGCTGCAAAGGACATGGGGCACCTGCTCCAGGTCTCTAACATCTAGCAATCCTACCTGCCCACGCTGGAGTTATGGGCTCATGTATGGCGCTTAGTACTGCGCTTCTTCACCGCCAGCGTCATCTGCTGCTTACAAACTACAATAGTCAACAAAATGTCACACACAGGTGCCGTCACAAACATAACACTTTGCATTTACAAAGCACTTATTCGTATTGTATACGTTATGTGCCATAACGCAACACAATTCTTTGACACTAAACTTGTATTGTAGTTTGTTGGCTACGTTATATTGCAACCCGTATATTGTTTTGCACGCCAGACATTTTGGCACTTGCTAGCATACCTGTCTCATCATCACTGATGGTTAAATTAGTCTGCTGCTGAATGCTGTCTTGTTCAGTTGCTCTTTAAAGAACCTAATGTGACAGCCTCCATGATCTATTCATACAATTATTGTGTTTACCGAGCCTGTCCCCGCCGTTGAGGCCAACAACCAGCCCAGCCAGGTGGTAAAGCTCTGCATACAATGGGATTTCTCAAAGGTTGTTTAACACAGGTCAGTAAACTTTCATGCTACTGTTCTAAATATTGTCCTTATAAAGTGCTGACAAATTCATTGTCTCATGGTTTTTGAAAAAAACTCCAAGATCATTTGGGCTCACTATGCTGACACTGAGTCCTAACAGACTCCAATATTGCCAGAGGAGAAGGAGGTGGTCTTGCATTCCTGTTGCTTTCAGGTGGTTCCAATGTGGTTTCTGTTGACCCACTTTCCCTCCTGTCTGCTGGCTGGATAACACTGCGGTTTAGCAGCAGCGAGAGTTCACACCCTGGGAATAGCTGGTAGCTATGGAGGGAGGGATGGTGGAAGAGCGGACTACTGTAAGAGTGTGATTAATGAGCGAGTGTTATGGCAGCACCGCAGAGAACAAAGAGACTAATCTACAGCACATGGACAGTGGAAAACACTGCACATACCAGAAGGTGGATCTAAAAACTCACCCATGTATGTTGGTTAGTAATAGAGCACACTAGCTGCGGACATGTTTAAGGGGAATACTTTTCCACTGGTTGTTTTGCATAATGTATACTGCACAGGAGGTTCCTGCAACTATCAGAAAAATTACTATTTATGTAAATGCACAATATGTAATTTTCTGCTAAAGAAGAATGGTCGCCTTGTGAAGTAGGGTGGGATCATGGGAGTTGCAGTCAGCTATGTCCAAAGACTTAAATCCTTCATCCCGTTACAATAGAATAGTTAAAGATCTAAAAGTGTATCGTAAAAATGTTTCAACCACAATGTTGACGCATGCACAGGGGATACGTTGCCATTACAGGCAACCAAATGAGACAGAATGATTAAAATGATGGATTTCTCTAATTGTTGGAAACATTTCGAGTAACGTAGGTACACAACTCAACAAAAATATACAACATAAGTTGAGTCATTTCTAGACTTTATATTGGGAAAATGTTATTAAAGTAAATAAGATGATTTCTGGGTAAGGTTATTGTGTGCGTGGACACATGTTGTGTGTGTATGCAGGTGTGCGTGTCAGGCATTGATTAATGTCCAAGTGAGTTGGCATGGTTAATCTGTGGGCTCGGGCTTCAGGCGTCTATCCCTTCTTCTGTCTGTGACAGGTGTTTGTATGTGTGTGTGCTCCCACAGAGAACGCTCACCTAACCCATAAATCACACACTAGGGCTAATTGATTCAGCTCTGGTTCTTATGCTGATTCCACACAAAATCCTTAAAGAGGCGTCCAGGCTGCTTTTTACCAGAGTGTTGGGTTCTGTTATGCAAGCCTCCATAAATTGCTCATGCTGTCTTCAAAAGACTCTACAGAGAGACGGCTGATTTATGACCCGTGGCCACCAACTCTACCAGCTCCAGAAACCTTCTACGGACCGCTGAGCTTTTGGAAGCTCCGTCAGACTGTATGTGCTTAGTGAATTACAGTTTAATAACTCTACAATGGTTAATCAAGTGGTATATAATCTATGATCTTTATTCTGTAACCGTAATAATAATAATAAAAAATCACCATTGATGCAGCAGAAACAGAGTGAACATCTTTTTTATTCCACACATTCTTCATCCTTGACAAAAACCTGACAGCCACATTACCCACAATGCAAGTCGGCCGCCAACGGTTTGGTCGTCCTCTCTGGTCTGTTTTGCTAGTAGCGGCTAATGTAGCCTGGTGCTGCTAGCCTTAAGCAGAGAGCAGCGGGCTACAGAGGTCTGATGAGCTCACTTCTCTCTAACTCAACAGCCCCAGATTTTATTTTTAAACTTGTGGTCTTCAGCCTCAACTGACGCTGACTCAAGTGACATCACTTGATCATCACAATTTTGACTTGAGACTTAAAGTTTTTAAAAGAAAGTTTACAAACCAACAAACTGAGGGTGTACAATTACAAAGATGTGAATAATCAATACTTGATCAATACTAAATCACTGGAGTAACCCTTTCAAAGCATATTCTATTTTATTTTGAATTTTTTAGATTGTATGAGGAACCGAATGGAAGTCGTTGGTTTCCCTTCCTCTACAACATTTGCCAACTTGGACAAGTATGGATTGCACAACTTAAGTAAGTTAAAGAGTATGTTAACCGATTTCTTTGTATTATACGGAAATGAATAGGAACTAACGTCTGCCTGGTATGGTAAAATATATATATATAAATATATATTTATATATATATATATATATATATTGATTTGTAAATCACTGGACATGGTTTTAAAAGGACTAACAGGGATGTAGTAGTATATGTGATTACTTATACATAAGCAAAACTACCAGCATGGTCCTTTAAGACCAAGTCTTCAGTTTGGACAGTATGATTTGCTGTCAGGTTTCTCTGGCTGACTCTTTTTCTCTTCTGTTGTTGTGTTTTGTCTCTGGGTCCAGTTGGAAGCAATCGCCAGGCTGGCAGAAAATGAAAGAGCTCCCTGGTTCATCCCTGATGTTCCCCAGCCGCCGTCCGGCCAACTCTCTCCACAGGTCTCCGTCTCCAGCCCTCCCCGGTGGGCTAAGACCTGCTCAGGGTCCCCTCTGTGATGTGGGCTGCCCAATAAAAAGCCAACACTTGCTGGATTCCCAGGCCCAGCTTCCCCCTGAGTCTTTATCTTTCACAGCGTTGGCTGAGGATGATGGCTGCTCACTCAGACTGTCTCGCTTTTTGCCTCCTCTTGGCTATGGCCATGGATGGAAGGAGCTGAAGCAACTAGAGTGTGTGCATGTGTGTGTGTGTGTGCGTCTGTAGTTGGGTTTCCATCTCAGCATTTTCCATTCAGAAAGAAGAACTGATTGGAATGGATTTCACAAAACAATTCTTCAAAATCACAGAATAGTTTAATAACAGATCGTTAACACAATCCTCACATTCCATACTACTGAGAGTAATTGGTCGTCCTGGTGTTTTCCTAGACGGTGTCTGTTGAGACGGGGAGGAAGTATAAGCCAAACAAAAAGACTAACTTTGGGAAGATACCCACTTTAATTGTTTCAATTGTTTCTAACTCAGACTGCTGAAGCCTCATTTCAGCTTCGGCTGAACTTTAGAAGTCATTTCTGCATAGAACAAAATTGTGTGTTTTTTTTTTATTATTATTTATTTCTAATTCATTCTGATAGTGATAGTGAAAGACAGGAAAGGCAGGGCAGAGAGAGGGGATGAGGTACACCTTCCAATTCTTCAATGAATAAGACATTTACTGTGAATTCAAATAAGGTGCAAGAGTGCATAAAAAAAAGAAATCTAAATAGAATTGCTTCTTACATTACCCAAATGTCTTCAAATCCTAGAAACGCCCCATGTGCAGTGACTGCTCCCCGCGTCGAAACAGGAAAAGTCTTATACAACACATTACACACTGTTAAAGATTGAATCTATAGCACAAACACAGACACAGAAACAGGTGTGCACACAAACAATCTGCACTGAGGACTGAGTTGAGTTGAAACAGACATGCAAGCACACATATAAAAAGGACACACAAGGACAAACAAATCTAAGCTGAAACGCAGGGTGGAATTTATACTATGGTCAGTCTGCCATATACAAAAACATTGATTCATCACACACACATACTGGAACAGAGTTCACCCAGTCATTCCATCCTTGCGGCAGTGAAGCGGTTTTTCCATCGCTGGGCTCTTAGCGTGACATCGTGGTCCAAACAGCAGTAAAATATTACATGAGCCTGGGTTATTAAAATTGTTATTAGCATGGCCAATTGGGGCTAAACAGGACCTGACTGTCACCTCTAATGACAGGGTGGCTGAGGGCTGGGAAAAGGGGGGAGGTGGGCTGCTGAAAACTCTGACCATCATCGACCAAACAACCCCAGTGGATTCCCCACCACTAACATCCATCCACCACCAACCTCCCTTATCCCTCCATGTGCTCATAACTCTCTGGATCCTCTGCTGCATGAGACAAATAAAACGGTGGTATTGACATACAAAGCCACAGATACACAGAGACACATAGGAATACAGACACATAAACTTTTACACAAACACCAACATATGGTTGCATAAATATGGATATGAAGGCAAATTCTCAGACGAATAAACACATTCATACATAAACAAACACAAAGGCAGAGACTCCAAATTATCGTTTTTTTATGTCTTAGTTATTTTTCCAATACAATTACATTGTTGGCATAAAAAACACTTGTTTATACTGTACATTAGATCCTCTATAATCAGTGGTGGACAGTAGAAGAAAGGTACTTTAATACAATCGGGGGCTCCCTCATATTTCTACTTCATTACATTTCACAGAAAAATATCGTCCTTTTAACTCCACTACATTTATGTGACAGCAGCAGATTAAGATTTGATATACAAATCATATAATGGTTTCTAACCTGATGCATTGTTTTAAACTACACAACTCTGTATAAGAGATAGACTTTTAATTAGAGACCATTGATCCCATGCAGGGAAAATGAAATGTCTCAGCAGCCAAAGTTCAAGAACAGAATCGTAGGATGGACACGTAATTTAAACAATACAACGAATATCATCTATATTATGAGCCTCTAAAAGCAAAGCATGAAAAAACAAAAATGAAAGGTACTTAATATTGTTGTTGTATGTACATAGTGATTACAAAATAATAAGAAAGTTGCAATAAATGATGGAGGGTTGAGTGTCTGAGTCTGCAGATCGCAGTGTTAACAAAATGAAAGACAGTTGATGCAAAATAAGCGTATGTCAAGTGTGCGTCTCAAGGTCCAGAGACAGCAGTGTAGATTGAGAACAGCTGAGTCGTTTGACTGAGAGAAGAGTTAAAGCTCCACCAGCAGATACAATAATATAGTAACTAGTTTATCCATCAATGTATCAGTAAAGGGGGATTCCGAGAGCCGTGAGAGTGGACCAATAAGTTTAGGGCCGAGGAAACAATGAGCTAAAATGTGCTACAAAGCTGTGTAGCACTGAGGGGAACTGAAAAACTGGATGATAATTCTCTGTAAATTCATCTCTACAAGGGACACCTTTCACTTACAAGTATTGCTATGATCCATTGTTGATATAGAAATATTGATTATAGCCGCTTAAACACACAATATGTAATGTTCTGCCGCTAGGCGTCTCTCGATCAAAACAATAACAAAAGACAGAGTTTGTTGGCGTCGTGAAGTAGCGTGGGACAATGAGACATGTTGTTTTCACCTCCATTGCTGCCATTGCAGTCAGCTTCTCCCGGTTAGGATTCCTTCATTGTTCATCGTTGAGTAGGTTTTAAGCGGAAGCCGAATTATCCGCAGTGGTTTCCTCTCAAAACAAATGAATGCGGTGAGTAAAACCAGTAAAATACTGAATAAAACTGTTTTCAATTACTGTTTGATTGTGATGCAAATATGTGTGTACTTTTACTTTCACTTAAGTTAACATCTTAACTTAAGGTCTGGTTATAATGCATCCAATATCACTGCAACGCTCCTGGTTTGTACCCCAATCTTACTCCCCACATACACTGTCAATATCAACTTAAGGCAAAGTGCAAGGTAAGAAAAAGCTTTTAAAAGATTATTTAACACATTCCTGGCGTGCCTTGGATCTCTGTTGTTTCCACATGATTACTATTTTGCCCAACGAGCACCCAACCCTACAATCTGTAACATCCTCTGCTTTCTTTCCACCAATATCTGTTTTATAATAATAATATGAAAGACTTCCAAAATCTCCAACGTGCAGTTATACAAATAATTTGAAAGCCAATAAGCACATATCAAATATCTCTTTTCTCCTACTCAGCTCTATATTCTTGGTCTCATCTCCCCCCCCCCCCCCCCCCCCCTCTTTCTCCTCACAGACTGAACGCTGCAATAAACCAACTGAGACACACACAGAGCACAAAACATAGTTGCAGCCCAGCGGTGGCCGACGCTGACCAACTACAGTGGGGTTCAGCTGGAGCCAGAGAGACCACTGTGGTTATCAACATGTCTAAGTATCCAACACAGAGTCGTGTTCACCCCCCCTGCCCCTCCCTCTGAGCCTCCACCACCGAGACAAATCCATTCAAATATCGCACAGTGGATATCAAAACTCTATACACCCTCAAATTTTCCTGTTAGTTTTATTGCCTTGAAGCTTTAAATTAAAAGACAATAAATTACGCTTTTTCTTGCTTCCACTTGGACACAGAGTCTGTGAATACTTACAACTGGTGAAAACCAGAAGCCAAAAGGCCATAACACAACTTTATATATCACTTTTTAATCAGCTTAGTGATTCCCACCATTGTTCACTACACCATTATAACCAAATGATTATGAATGATAGTGATTATGATTGCAAATCACAAACTCTCTTCCTCTTTAACTTAAGGAAAAAATCAAGTTACCCAAAAAAAGATTTCATTACATGAAAAAGTACTGCATTCAAAATGTTACTACTAATAAACAAATGTGTTAAATTCCCTAAGGGATTAATAAAGTATGTTATCTTCTGTAGTAGAATGGCGTTAGGGAGTGTTTTATATTCAACATGTTGGATTATAATAACAGCATGTTGAGCAAATGGAATTTTAATGTTTAATGTCAATTATTTGTAAAAGTATCAATAATTCCATTTAAATCAGCTACTCTAAATAATGAGAGTATGGTTTTATTATTCTATTCAATTAAAGGTATTAGAAACTAGCAAACGACTGTATGAGTATTGAAGAACTGTACATACATCCACATTCAACCATTCATTTCTTCATTTATCCAAACATGCAAAGAGAACAACAGAAAGACTATTTCCAGCTCAGGCTCCCTCTGTTTCACATCAACACATGGAGCGGGTTTGAACCAACAAACAAGAAGTCTGCTCCATGAAATACGAGCCCAAAAACAAAGCTCTCCCTTTAGTGAAACCCCCAACCCCAACACACACACACACACACACACACACACACACACACACACACACACACACACACACACACACACACACACACACACACACACACACACACACACACACCTCAGTCTTAAACCTCCCCATCATTCTCTCAAGACCCTTCACCCTCTCCACCTCCAACAGTTAATCACACACATGGGGTTGGGGGAAGGTGAGTTGGGGGTGATGCTGGGGCAACGGTGAGTTGTGGCCCATCGGACAGTCAACACTGACAGAGCTGTGTGTGTGTGTGTGTGTGTGTGTGTGTGTGTGTGTGTGTGTGTGTGTGTGTGTGTGTGTGTGTGTGTGTGTGCGGATCTCCCCTAAGATTTACAAACAATCCCTTGCCTCCTCTGTGTTGGCCTCGGTAATGGTGGCTGTCATGGGCAAACGCCTGAGCTGGCTGCTGATTTACTCCAGGTGGCGCTTTGGCTATTGTCCAGCTGCCCTGACCCTTGACCCCCCAGGGTCTGCCCTGCGCCCTAAACCAGAAGACAGGGCTGGAGTTGTTGCTGAGGGGAGAGGCGACATGGGGATTAGACCAAACGGAGTGGTTTGTGTGGAAACGGATACTCCCACAACGCAGAAGCAATTCTGATTTACATGCATCTTCAAAGTGTTGAAGAAGTTACGCTGAAGTTACATCTGATCCACATGATTTATTTTGTTTTTTATTATGTGTAACTTTCACATAGATGTTTTGTTCATAGTTAGTGTCCACCACTTTATTCCCACTTCTAAGAATATTTACTCAAGTACTGTACTAAAGTTAAAGTTTATTTGAGTCTTTCTGACTACAATCAGAGTTATGTATTGTACTTTTTACTCCCCTACATTATTTGATAACGTTAGTTACTTTGAAGATTTATTAATAATACAACATAAAAATAGGTTAAGATAAAAACTTTATTGATACCTTATTCATAATCTACCCGACAATATATATAATAACAAAAATAAGATCCTCCTTTAGCAGCTGCAACATTAAAGTGATGAACACATTAAT
The DNA here is from genome assembly GCF_900634415.1 of Cottoperca gobio. NCBI lineage: Eukaryota > Metazoa > Chordata > Actinopteri > Perciformes > Bovichtidae > Cottoperca > Cottoperca gobio. The sequence goes on from NC_041369.1 coordinate 6,197,890, forward strand.
GCATCAATAATGTAATATATATTATTCTTTCACTTATGATATTTTAGTACATTTTGATGCTGATATTTTTGTACCTTTACTTAAGTAACATTTTGAATGCAGGACTTTTGTAACAGAGTATTACTACACTATGGTTTTACTCCTTTTACTGCACTTTGGTATTACTACTTTTACTGAAGTAAACATTTTGTACACATAGTCAGTACAACACAACCACTAACTAGGACCTCAGTAGTAGTATTATAATATATAGTCACATTAAGCTGGGGTAGCCATGGTAAAAAAGCGGCAGAATTTTCCTCCTGCAGCTCTCTCCTCTCTGTTCCAAGCCCTTCCCACCAGACAAGCACTCTCTCTAAATCTCTGAAACGCTTTGCCGATATTGTCAGAATCTTTTATTTTTGGGTTGCGTTACAATGTATGCAGTTGTTGTTAATGCTGTAAAAGCAACGTTTTCTGCAGAATATTCCGTAGTTGTCCCAGGCTTACACCGTCTGAAGGCACATGCGTGCGCATCTGGCAATCGGAATGCTCTCTCTCTGAAATGACCTTTGATTGGCATACGTCTCCCGTCAAGGCCTAGATTTACTAAAGTCTGAAAACGAAACCAAGAGGAGGTGCAGAAGTTTTCTCTCACACCATTCGCATTACAATATGCTGAAAGGTGGAATTCTTTCCCAACAACGCCAAAAACATACTGCCTACCCCGGCTTTAACAACTCAACATTAGAAGCTTGCTAAGGCCCCGATCAGATTTGTTTTTTAAGTTTGATGCATTTCTTTTGTTGCTAGACAACCAACAAATGAGTGCTAACTTTAGCCTAACACAAACCATGAACTGTATGGCACCTAATAGTTAATAGGACAGTTTAAATACATCAAAACAATTTGCACAAAATCTCAAGTATAGCACTAATTTGGCTCCAGGCACCTGCAAAAACGCGAGGTGCATAGAGCTGAAATAATTTAACTGATGGTGCATGAACGAACATTTGTAATCCAAAGACGTGTAATTACATTCCAGGTCACAGTAATAATGGCCACAGAGAGACAGTCAGGTTATTAAGGAATGAAAGAAAAGATTATCATGTTGGTGGCGGTCACAGACATAACCCTGTTAAGTCAGTCCCACTATAGTCGGTGGACTACAGAGCCATATGACCAGATGTACAGCACGTACTGTATATCAGCTGACATGTGCACCACACAAAACATCCATGGCATGCTTAAATATAGAACGGGAGTGTAACTGCATGAATGGTGATTAGAGACATGCTAATACTACTGTGTATGAACTCTAACATACATTCTGTTCGTGCAGTCAGTGTCCACTGGCAAACACACAGATAAAGGTGAACATACAAGATAACTTTACACTTTATAATACCACACACTTTATAAAGACTTTCTATGACGCCCATGTCTATAACGCATTATAAAAAAACTTAGAATATGTTATCTGTTTACAACACCGTAGAGTTATAGCTACAAGCACTCACAAATATTAATAATGCTTTATAACAATAATCATTTTAAAGCATTTTATAATTATTTATAAGGTAAGTGTCATTATATTTCATAATTGCTGGACACATGTTTGTAAGAGCAGGATTAGGACAGTAATTTGACCTCTATGTTTAAATCAAATTCCAGCATGTAAACAATTCCCTTTGAATGCGATATTTTTATACTCTTTCCATACACACACCCGCACATGCCAGAGCGGTCTGGGATCCAGACTAAAAATATATATATATATGTGTCCTACGTATAGCCAGGTGGTGGGTGGAACGTGCGTGGCGTTGGTACACGGCCGGAGCTGATGACAGAGAGTGAGCAGACAGACAGCAGCTGTCAGTCTGGCTCAGTTACAGCCAAACACCACCAACACTGATACACCTCAGCAATACCCTGAGATCCATGTCTGGGTCATGGAGCCAGAGAGTTCACTGTGGCCTTTAACTCCAGTCTGCCCTTCTCTCGCTGAGTTATTTCTTAATGTGGTTGTTCTGTGCGATGGAATCCAGTATGCATACAGATACAGTCTGTTTTTATTGAAACCCTTTCTCCAAGAAATTATGTTTATGCTGTATACAACTAATTTGTTTTTCCAGCATTTTGAGGGGAACAAAATTGCTGTCTGGATAATAGATCAGGCAACGCTATTTTTGTACCGCACGCAAATGGTAAGGATGTGGTCGGGGTGGGTTGCGTGCATAACAAAAGCGGAGGACTGTAATACAGCGTTGTTTACATCCCGAGTCTTGTATGTGTTTAGGTTTAGGCTTCGATTTAAAGTTAGGGAAAGATTATGATTCTGTATAAATGCCCATGAATAAAAAACATGCACTCTTGTGCCTTAAGTCGCCTTTTGTTTTTTTTAAGTATAAAACCCAGTATTGCAAAGTAGATATTGAAGGGAAAACAAATAAGGTACAGTTCCTTTTTAGGTTGAAACGTAATTTGGACGATATTTGGTCTCTAACCAATATATTATACAATATATATATATATATATTATTTCAGGATGGGTTGTTTATTGGTGGTTTAGATATTCTATCACAGTATCACTAGTAGTCAGATATTGCCTTAGACTGAAAAGGTTAAACCAGCGTGTTTGATAACGGTTTTATCTGGATTCGACCATAAACGAAATCTGGGACTCACAGTGACGATTGTGTTTTAACTTACTTTGTACAACGGGGACAAAGGGAAGTAAAGTATCGACCAGAGAAGTCTTAAAGTTTAACACAACTCTAACAATTGGGGAAACCATAACGCGTTATCTGCTATTTTAATTCAGCTATTGTTATAAAATTTTAATTCTGCTATATTATATTATTTTAATTCTGCTATTTTATCTGCTATTTTATACTATTATAATTCTGCTATTTTTATAATGGTACTTCAGACTCATTTACATCTACACTGTGATTATTGTTCTGTAAATGCTCTTATTCTGTCCTTGTACTAATTGTTATGTTTTTGCTGTGAAGCACTTTGGGCTGCAATTCTTGTATGAAAGGTGCTATAAAAATAAAGCTTATTATTATTATTATTATTATTATTATTATTATTATTATTATTATTATTATTATTATTATTATTATTATTATTATTATATTATTATAAGAGATCTTATATCACAACATCAATATATCAGAATCTGAGAGGGGAAAATAAGTCCCCTTGAATTCAAGGTACTTCATCACTTTAACCCAAAAGTCCTGTAACTACAGTATTTCCACAAAGCAGACCTGCTCATTGATTTGCAACATTACCAACAATGGCCTCGTACAAATGGAGATATTAAAGGATTTGTAACCACAACAGAGGTCGTCTCTGAATATATCGTCATTCTGCCCAACCCTATTGCTGACACATTGTTTAAATGGAATAACATTTTATTTCTCCTGTAGTTAGTCAGTTTTGAAAAGTTATAGGTGTTTCCCGGGAAAAATCATCGAGTAGATATTAAGTGTTTTGGGTGTTTTTTTTTGCGAAAAATTAGAAGAAAGACTTGGTACCGTAGTACCGTAAATTGGAAATACTTAAGTTAAGTACAATTACCTCATATTTGTACTTTAAAAAATCGATAACACCACAGTAGTAAGGGCATAACATCAGACAGTTTTCTTATCATAAAGTATAAATGTATTTTCTTATCACAATATGCTCTACCACTGTTATTGTATACAGACAATAGCCTACAAACCATAAGAAATATAAATGTTATATGTTTTCTACCTTCTCAGGCTATAGTCGATGGTTGCACTCTGTTAAACATGGTTTGGTCTTTATTTATTATATTTTTTCTTTATGCTTATAAAGTTTAGTGCCTGAATCCAGTTTTACCCCCTGAGATTATTAAAATTCCATTTCATCTTCTTGAAACTCATGATTTAAGTAATTTATGAATTTTTGAAAGGGAACTTTAGTGCTTTTAGGTTACCATCCTCTCATTTTACGATCCTTTCCTGACCAGACTGCAAACCAGCACTTAACCCAACACAGGCCTTCACCAAAGACCAAGGCTGTAATTCAAAAGCCCCCCTGTGTGTTAGTTATATGGGCTATCCCCCAGTTTACTTCCCTGTTCCGCGTGACTGGCATGGCGTAGACATGGTCCCTCTGTCTAACGGGCTCCGGTTGCACTGGCAATGTGAACCTGAAGGAGCCGGAGAGATACTGAATAACAGAGCAGTCACTTAAACACATGTACACACATATATTGTATTTCTCGTAATGTAATGTGTAGTCTCACTGACTTTACCTGTTTAAAGATATAAACATTAATATACATGTATCTGCATACATACAGGCATACATAAGTGAGCGAGAGAGCTTTGCACATAGAAGGAAAATGAAAGTGAGAGAGAGGGAATGCGGGGGGTTATGAGAGAGGACGTCTGGAGCAATAAAGGCTGGTACCACCGTTCAGAGTTTAAGGGCCAACAGGGCTTCGGATATGAATCTCGCCCGAGCATGGCAACCTCTGACCTCCTCCCAGAAGTCCCCGTGGGGTGCAGGCAGTTATTGTGTTCATCTTTCTGCCCAACTCTCCCTGACCTCCTCTGTCTTCCATCTGCACAAGTCCATTATGACCATTTATTTCATCGCTACAACTCTCTGCACATAAACTGCTCTTTTTCTCCTCTCCGCTCTATTCACTCTCTGTCATTCTCATCCATTCATGGCCCGAACAGAGCCATCGATTCATCGGCCGGACATGACCGTATTGTGTTAGAATGCGAGGATGAGAAAGGGAGAAAGATGGAGAGTACACTCTGCCATTAGGGCGACTCTGAAAAGCAGAGAATGGTCATGAGGTCAACAGGGAGGACAGAGGACATGGGTAAGTGGGATCAACATAGGACCAACTTTCGATCGTCCTGTGTGTTGCAAGACATTTGGACCTTTCAGGCAATTGATAATACGGTTCAAAAGGACTCCATGCTGATTTACCACCCATCAGTCATCCACTGTAAGCTGGAACACATTTGACATTACATGTCATGGGAAATGGTCTTCTCTCTATGCTAATTTATCAGCCATTACTCATCCATGAGCTAACTAACAGAAACAAATGTTTTACATTATATGTCAAAGGGGAAAGACCTTTTGGGTCTCTTTCTGTCATCCTTCATACTTACATTTGTCTCCGTGTTTCTGGTCTCTAATGGTTTTGTATTATTTCAACCCTTAGCCACATGATTTCATTGATGTTTATATCAGCCCCTTGCTAAACTCAGTGATATGTCATGGGAAAAGCCTTCCAGCGGTCTTTTTAGGCAGTTGCATAAAGAGAGTCAAAGAACATAATTCAACTCTATGGCAAACGTATGGGAATTATTACAGTACAAAGACTGTTGTTGTCAGGATGTGAGCTGCAGCTAGCTTTAACAAGACCGCACTGTCCAACAGGAAGATGTTCCAGTGTGTCTGTGTGCTGAAATGCTTAGTCTTACACTGATTACATTACTTTATTTGTTCTACTAAGTGAAATCCTTCCTGGATACACACACTCAGCTCTGTGTATGTGTGTGTGTGTGTGTGTGTGTGTGTGTGTGTGTGTGTGTGTGTGTGTGTGTGTGTGTGTGTGTGTGTGTGTTCCTTCTCTGAGGTTAGAGAACCAGTGTTGCATTGCACTGAAAACACAGCAGGGGTTGAAAACCCATACAGTACATAAGGATTGAGACAACATTTTCAAATGTAAGATATCCGCCCCAGTTATGATCTTTAGCCTTGGAGGGAAATACAAAGCTTTCCTCCAGTGTTCATTTCAACGGCACTACACTTTTAATTATGACATCACCTCGCAACATGATAACAAACAGAGCAAGATGTAACCGGATGCACTTTTAGCTTAGGGACCATGTGCAACGCTCTTGGCTTCTTTCTCATCCAAATTCTCCTAGGCCTACTCCTCTTTCCCCTCAGGCCTCCTGGGACCTCCAAGTCAGGAGTGGGCTTGTGATGTATTTGTGACTGGAGCCTTGACATTCTGGCTAGCATTGTATAGACCGACAAGATAAATGTAAGTATTTATTATAAAGAGGTATGCCACTCCAGACTTTTGCAACCGCAAATAAAAGCAGGAACATGTTTTTCTTAAATTCTTTACCAGAACTTCTTTACTCAAATTATGTATCATATTACAAACTGCAGGCTTTAATTATTTCTTCTTGTTGGGGTTGCACTTTTAACTCCTACTTTAAGACTTTCCACTGGTGATCATACCCAACAGCAAATATGTATATGTGTGTGTAAACTTTCCTTCACCCTCCTGTCTATTACTGTGAACAAGAATGTGTTTTTAGTTAACATGCCTGCTTAAATAAGGATTGAAGACTTCCATCTCGACCCTACCCCAGTCGGTCCAAGAACACACATTCCAGTTCATCTTGGACCACGTAGCCTCACAGCCTAATGAAGATGAGGTGAGGTGTGATGGGAGATGAAGTCATCAGGCAAGGGGAGGCGGTGGGAAAGCAATGGTGCGAGTCATAAATCAGAACTCATTGTCTATGTAGGAGAATGTGTGTGTGAAGAGGTTGTGAGTGGTTGGATGTGAAGGGATGAGGGTTAAGAATAGGGTGGTGGGAGAGGGGGGCTGGGGGAGGTCAATGGTAGGGGATAAGGGATGTGAGGGAGATCAGGGTGCGGTCAATGTGATGTAATCCGCTGGACATCTGTGCTTCGATGACAGACAAGACACGCCGTGTTCCGGCACCAGGAGTTCTCAGACACACACACATACACATATATGCAGCTCCCTCCCCTAGGGAGCTGCTGTGCTGTCCCCGTCTGGGAGCCAGAGACTTGGTACTAATGAGACTAAATGAGGCTGGAGCCTCCCTGTGAAAAGGTCACAGCTTGTCAAACAGTCACTCAGGCAGCTGGTTACAATATTGGTTATAGTATATGCCAAACATTTCAATAACCTGTTAGCTATTCAGTCAGCAAATCAATCAGCTAATCAACAGCCAATAGAAGATTCCCCCAAACAGTTAGCCAATAGACCAGTTGGTCTTTCAGTCCTTAAAACAGTGGTCAGTGAACAACTTAGCCAACCAGACAACCAACCATTTTGTCATTCAACCAGTCAGTCACCAACAACATACTTAGCCATGCTTTTGCTCTTTAACTGTGCTTTACACTTTACCTGTTTGGTTTTCCAGGTTAGTATGATTCATTTTGACTGGTTTTAAGCTGTCAATCGAACTCTGTTGCGGATTAAACAACCAAACCGAGTACGCTTCAAAATGTGGGTAAAAACTGCTGTGCCTGTACCTGTGTCCTTGTACTTTGTAAGTTCATTAAGTCTATTAAAAAGTGTGTGACAGGGATAACAGTATTAAGCTTAGAATCATTACTGTCTCAACCTATTAGTTATTATTCAAAATATGCGGTTGATTTGCAGTCTAATAATACTAACAATGCTTATAGTCAGTTATTTCTTTGTGAGCTTGTTGTGACAACAAAGAACATAAATATACACATCAGAAGCATTAAAGGACTGCATAAACTCACCGGAAATTGATTTTCCTACAATTGCCAAAACTGTCTAATCAACGAGATACGTGTCTATCTGTATAACTTCATGTTTACTCCTTATGGTTTATTTGTTAAAAGTCAGAGTAAACAGGAACCGGGCCAGAACTAAAATGCATCAATGTATCATTTTCTTCCCTTGGTCTTCCCAAATGAACTGAACTACAGGTGTGAAACCACCATAAAACTCAACAAGTTGACCATTAAAACACTAAGGTCTTTCAGGGTTAACTCATTAAATTGCTACAACTAGCAAGTCATTCAGCCAAACAGCCAGTGGCCAAAAGACCAATTGGACAACATTTAACCGACCAACCAGTAAATCAAGCAGCCAAAAAAACAAGAGTCCAATCCGTTAGCTAATACACCAGTTGGTCTTTCACTTAGTAAGCAGGTTAGCTCATTAAATAGCCAGCAACTAGCTAGCAAGTCAACCAGTAAAATTGCTTAGTGGCATAAACCATTCAGTCAACCAGACGTCCAACCATTTTGTCATTCAACCAACCATCCAGTCAAACAGCTTGCCTGTCAGTCAACAAGAGCTGAGTTTAGCCATGCATGTGCTGATTAAAGCGATTGGGGAGAAGGAGTGAGGGGGGACTTATGTAAGGCAAAAGCTAGGCCAAGCAGATCTGACACAGGCCAGGCTTTAGATTGCCTCAGCATGGGGCAGAAATGTGCTGACCAAGGCTGCAGGTTGATTAAGAGTCCAGGGGGGTCGGGGAGATTGAATGAAGTTTATTTGACTGTGGGTAATATAGGCTTCCTTCAAAAACAAACAGGACTAATTTTGTTTGCTGTGTGTTTTAGCAGCTGTGACCTTCCATATGACTAAGCTTTACCCAGCCTGTGGGGGATTCCAACTCTTCAAATGTCCGACATTGAGTGCACCCCATATATATTCTGGTGTATGTTTAGTGTATTTGAATTTGTGTAGTAAGGGTAGAGTTTTGTGTGTACTGTGTATTATGTGTGGTACTTTCAAGGTTGGGTGATGTCCTTGGTACAGGTGCAGGATGGAAAGATATACTGGACAATAGTCACCACACACACACACACACACACACACACACACACACACACACACACACACACACACACACACACACACACACACACACACGAACTCCAACAGCTCAAATAACAGAGACAACACAGTCACTCTGGCCCTTTTTAAAGCCAAACCGAGACTTGGACCAGACTATTCCCATGACTTAAGGGCTGGGATGATGATTACACTGTTGCCATGGAGATGTTTCAGATGACAAAATATTGTCAGCAAAGTATTCATGACAAAGTATTGCAGCAGATGTTTCATGACCAAAGCATTGTTGTAGTAAAACTCCTAATGGAGGTTTTCACATTCCTCCTAGTACAATTACAATCGTAGAAATAAGCACAATGACAAAGCATTTGTCATTCAAAAAGTAATTAAGTTCCACTGCAGAAAGTTTTATAACACTATACAACTTTATGTATAACACAGTTCTTTGGTACACACAAACATAGTCATTTAGACTAATAGAGACACTTACAACTAAAGGCTAAAGCTCACTGCCAACATTGTTGTAATACTGAAAGAAGTTGAAGTGGCAGTTGAAATACAATATGTGTGAGAAGTTGAAGTGGCAGCTGAAGTTAAAGTTTCAACTTAAGCGTGAGCAAAGAATGAAGTTGACCTGTTAATTTAAGTGTGATCACTGAGTAAAGTTAAACTATCACTTGAAGTCAAAGTGCTGCAAAGAGTGTAACCTATCAATGGGCCATAGAAGAAATAATAACTCCTAGAGTCCCGAGACAGAGTACGTTTTGCAGGTTATTAAAAGCATGAGGCGCAAGCGCACTGCATCTTTTGTTGAAAACGGCTTGCTGCGTCCAAATTGTTGCTAGGCAACCAACAAATCACCTGTCCTTAACTTCTGCACTGCTCCTCTAACAACACGGGATACAAAGTATGTTAGCTAACAGATGCATAATGTTAAACCTTAACGATAGAAAGCAGCTTACCTAGTGCATCGTTGAAAGTGAGCTAACGTTAGCTTAAAACAAACCACTTGTTGCTGTCACCATCACAGAAGGCCTTTCAATTAATCTGATTGGACAATTAGAAAAAATGCAAATGATGTCGGGCACTCTGAGTTGAAGTGTTTTTCAACAAAGGCGCACCTCAGCGGACAAACGTTGCCCCAGGCTGCTAAAAAGCACAACTTCTGATGGGATATTTACGGTATATTGTATTTACTTCACAGTGAGCTAATACAGAAACAGTAACACTATCTATGTGCAGTTGTTCCAGTGTGAGAGGTCAGAGATTAGGGTTGATCTGTAAAGGTTGGACCTCTTCTTAATCCTCAGGAACCCTCACTGGGGCAGGTCAGCCATGTACACAACACTGCCCCTTGCTATTCCTGACAAATAATCATGGAACAAAAGGCAGATTTTCCCAGCGTTTGCCAGATAACGACTCTCACAACAATTATACATGATTCATGTGTCTACTTTCTTTAAATCTGTTTCACAATCCTCTCCAAACTTTATTTGTCATTAATCATGAAGGCAAAGACATGTAAGTATTTGCTTTGACAACCACTGCATCAAGTTATTGACTGAATTATAGTATTAGGTCATTCCTGTTAGAATTGTTTTATGAGAAATACATCTTTAAATCAGGAATAGATAATAGCGGATAGCTGCAGATGGACATGTTTTTCCGATTTTCCCTGTCTGCTGCTCTCTGTCTTTCCCCCTCTCTACTTCTTGATTCTAATCCTGCTAATTAAACTTTGAGAGCCTGCAGGGCTTCTTCCTCCCCCTCCCCTCATCATCTCCACAACTTTCTCACAGGAAGCATAAAGAGCTGGAGGAGAGTGGAGCGAGAGAAACTGAACAGAGGGTGGATTCATGTCGGCTCTGCTCTGCTTCTTATCAGTATCCTGGCTCTGTGAATGAAGCTCTTCAGAGAAGCTCCTCGCCCCTCGATACCCAATACGCCTCGGAGGCTATCTCTGAATCCCCACTGCGCTTGCACACACATGTACACACATGCCGACCTTACACATACTGCACATGTACAAACACACATGGAAATGGGAATAAGCATAGTGCAAGATAGGGCTGAGCTTCCCATCAAAATCTCCTTATTTTTCAAAATGAAATGTTTATTTTCTTAATTAAACATTTTTCTGAAAGTGAATCTGGCAAGATAAATTATAGTTAAATATACATATTTAAAGAAATATCATGCAAAATAGACACCAGTTGACCGCGTGTTTTGATTGGGTGCTCAACACTAATTGGTCGGAGAGAGGGGTTTGGCTGTATGTAAGACAAATATGGATGAATTAGCTACAAGTTACTACTTGTTAAAAAGTTTTTAAAATTTTAGGATTATTTGCAAGTCGAAAATTTGAGTGCAAGGGAAAAATGTTATGCATGTCCTCATTTATATACCTATTCAGTGAAGAAGAGGTTCATGCATTCAGAAACTGGAGAAAGCTTTTAAATCACTTCAGCAATACAATGGAAGTATTTCTCATAAACAAACTGTGGAAGCCTGGGCTGAATTTAAGGTATTAGCAAAAAGTTTTTTAAAGTAACAAAGTTAGTGATGGTAATTTTAAGACTGGACAGGACAAAAGAACGTCCATGTGCGCGATAATTGAGTTGGTATGGTTTACAAAAAACAGCGAGGATGCAGTTTGTCACTTTAATAATTAATTTTAAGTTGATCAACTAATTGATTATTTGACTAATTGTATCAGCGTTCTTACCAACCTATTTCATAAATAACAGTTAGTGTTGAGCAAACGCTCAAACTGGCTGCTGCAACAGGCTGCAGGCCTCTTCCTTCTATCTTACTCAAGGAGTTATGTATAATGAGGTGCTGCCGATCTTCAGGTAACACTGACACGCTTTGTGTATCAGTATTACAAATCTCTGCATGTGGAAGTTCATAGCCAAAGCCATGCCAGTGTGATGTCAACAGCAGCAGTCCAATCAAGCCCAAGCATCAACATTGCCCACTTAATGGCAGACTAACAATGAGACAAACTGTGAAATCACGCCACTAACCACCATGTGATAATACTGATTCAGTTGTGATTTATCAAGGCAAACAACACCCCAGAATCTTATTTCCCAACACTAAATAAAACCGACATTTCATTCTGATTTCCTGATGCTCCTGCAGAGTGATGCTTATTTATCCAATTCGCAGTAGCCTCTACTTAGTGGCCTGTCTGTAATGACTGGGAGCCGTTGTGCAGCTATGCACTGGTTAGATCCAAATAAAAGAGGGGGGATATTGAGTATCATGGTTTATTTGCAGTGTGGGCAGCCCCCCACCCCTCCAGCCCCCTGGTGGAGGTTGTTTTGGAGATGAGTGGGGGGCAAGGGGAGTTATATTATAGGATATTAAATGGTAATGATGGGCCTGGAAGGGCCGGGTCCATGGGAAAGTGGTCGGTGCGTCTTGCTGTGGCCCGGCGTCGGTCCCGAGACTCTGGGAGCCAGAACCGGGTCACCCTACCGCAGAGATCATTACAGGGTGTGGAGGCGGTGGGAGCGGTGGGGATAGGGGGGAGGTGGGAGAGAGATTGAGATGCCAGACCCCTTCTACCACTTTAACCCCCCACCCCTTACTCCCGGTCCTCTTCCTTCATCGAACCCAAAGTTCACTGACCGCCAATGCCTGCCCTCTGGAAAAAGAGTCCCGCCGCAGTCGCCGGGCTCCACCAGCACCGACCCCGTCGCCATGTAGTCCAAGTATCCAGACAACATTTAGCAACCTTGAGGTGGACAGGAAACCGCCTGCATTATGACAGCGAGCAGTGGATAGGGGTGCTCGTACCACAGTGCTCATCTTAGGAACGTCCAGTAAGTAGATGGACAATAAAGCTGCAGTGTGGATAGCCACAAGGCACGGAACAGAGAAGAGCAGGAAAGAGGGGGGGAAAGAGAGAAGGAGACGGGAAGAGAGACAAAGGGAGGAGGACGAGCTCCTATTTCACTACATTCCTTTAATTCAACCAAGCAGTCAACATATTACTGACAAAGCCCATACTGACAGTTCCCCACAGTGTGTGTTTGTGTGTGTGCATGTCTGCATGATGTGTGTCTTTGCATCTTAGCAGAACACTTATCTGCAGATAGGCTTTAAGTGTCTTAGAGACACACAACTCTAACACAGTGTGTTGTGTAAGCAAGCGTGAGTTTATTTATGTGCATGAGACAACACAGTGCATCACATTGCGTAAGGCTGCATTGAGCATGTTTAGTAATGAGCACATGTGTATACAAGTTTTACAAACACAAATCATAGTCTCCTGAACAAATGTATACGCCTAGGGTTAACTTCAGTGAGACTAAAATACAGCATGATGTGTTGCTGATGGGTAAGAAGTCTGCATGCAACAGCCTGCACATATTTTCATAGTAAGAAGACGTAGTTCATAATTTGAGGAAATGTGTTTCTTTCTGATATTGAGAAGAGGAGATTGTTATAAAAACAATCCTGTTGGGTTTTATTTTCTTAGTTTTGTAGTACATTAACTACATTACTTTTTTGATATATATTTTGTTAAAGATATCAAAAGTAGTAAATAAACACTAAACCTTGAAATGACATCACAGCTCATAGAAATGTTGATACAGCTCAGGCCTTATTATAGTTAAATCAAACTGGACAGTGAAAGCTCCTTGGCTTGCAGCTTTTGGTGGAAAAGGGGAAGCTCACTGTCACAAACTGGAATGCCTCATCTGCAGGGGAAAACTGTCAAATGTGGCAATAGTGGCAAGTAAAGAGACATATCAGGACAAAACGTCTGGAATACTTCAAGTGACTAAAACTTATGACTTCTTTTTCGGAAAGATTGAGAGTAGACCAGTATCATTTCACTTCATACTGATGTTACATCATATGTGTGACATAAGGTACATCCACACAATTTTATTTGTCATTTATTTTTATTGGAAACTACTGGTTCGGATGATCAGATTAGTTGTAAACAAGTCAACTTTATCTGTTGTGTTTGCACCAAATGTTATCATTCTCCTCTCATTTCTCTTTCTCACTCTAAAAGGGCACTCAGCAGAGTGGAGCTCTCCACCATGTGTGTCTCCCTCTCCCCTCCCAAACAAGAAGAGTTGAATTTCACTCAATTGTCCCTCCCGGCTCCCTTACAGTCAAGATGGCGGCTAAGATAACAAAAAGAAGGATTATTCATCTCTTATTGTGCCTAACCTTAGTGGATCATAACATATCAGGTATGTGGCCTGTACAAGTCTAAGGCTTGTCTGATTGCTGGAAACACCTTTTGATATTGAAGCAGTTGTTTATCACTTACGACCACTACCAGCTGGATGAGGAGTCAGCAGTCAATGATAGTATTAAACACTCAATAAAATAGGTTTTTCAAAAATTGTGAATCACCCCAACAATGAGAGGTCCTTGAACATACATTCATAAATGTAAATGTTAGGCTGATGGGTCCAGTAGTATGTGAAACTAGCTGCGGACAGACAGACGAACATAAGCCCGAACACATGATCCCCCTAGGCCTGGCAGAGTTAATAAGTTTTGCTAACCTGGTAACATGATCATCTTGCTGTTCCTTTCCTTGTCTAACTTCTTTTTAACAATGCTGCTGCAACTCAGTAATGTACTTGGCGAATAAGGTTGAACTATTTCTTGAAGGAAACTAAGTAAGTTTAAAACTATTACTTGTAGTCGGACAGTGTTGTGTATAAACAAAACACATACACCCTTAAGGACTACAATAATCCTTTCATCTATTTTAGAAAGTTGTTATAGAGACATCACCAAAGACTTAAATGTCAGCAGCTATGATTGAGCCAAAGTCATCCGAGGAAGATAAAATCACTATCAATTTCAATAAAGTCACCATAAAGTCATCACCAGACACCGCAGACACATTTTAAAGCCCTACAGAGAATTCACAGCAAAACCATAGGAGATAAAAGCTGGGATACATTATGATAAGGTCCCTATAAACTCAGCACTGCTGACCTCAGGCTGCACTACACAAGCACATCCAATGGTAATGCTATAGGAATGTTACAGTGACACCATAGGCGATTGGAGAAGACCACAAAGCATAAACCATATGGCGGTTGACTGTTGAGCACCTTAGAAACATTATATATCTAATACAATCCCCTTTAAGTTTATTTATAGGAATATAGCAGGGATGATGACTACAGGAAATAAAATAAAAACTATACAGACATACTGTGTGTGTCTATAGGAATATTAGAAGGACTTTTCCATATAGGGAATATGCCTTGCCAGCATTCCTCTCCTCCTACTCTTCGTTTCTCTTCTTCTGATTGTATCTCCTCATTCTCGCGGCGGTGTTCCCCCGAAACCAAGCGTCCAACATGATCCTATATAATTAAGCAGGTTTAAGGCAAACCGATCCCCTCGGAGAGCCTTGTCTTCCATACATTCCAATTAAAAGCGATTACACACAGTGGTCTTTTACTGAAAAGAGGCCTCCGTCAACTCCTCATCACCCTCCCCCCCCACCCCCCCACCCTTCAACCATCACTACCCATTCCCAGGGTTTCAGCTGTCAGCCGTCGCCTCAACGCATCAATCTCAATACAGTGTTTTTTTTTACAGCGTTTGTTTTTTCTTTTCTTAACCATCGAGCAAGTGGTTGTATGTTTTTTGTTGTTTGCGTGCATTAAGGTAGCCTAGATATTTTCTCATTCTACTTTTTTACATTCTCAGATTCTGTATTGACGATTGCTAATTCACATGAATAAGAGATGTAGGATCATGTATATTCACTCTTAACTGCAGGCTAAAACAAAAGCTTGAGCCTGGCAAATCCTTAAATCTTGTCAACTTTCACTGAAGGTAAGCCCCCCCCCCCTCCATAATCCCCCTCATCCCCTCTATCACCACCCATGGCCCACTACTCTCCCCTTCCTTCTTCTATTTGGAAATGCCTGCAGGGAGATGAATAGAAGAGAAGCCCCCCATTTCCACATGAAGTGAGCAGCCAGCAGCGATCTTCTCTCCCTGACAAAGTTTACTTTTCTTCTAGCTGTGAGAAAGCTTGGTGCAACTGAGGTTATGAATATTCATGTCGGAGAGTTCGCTGTCAATCAGTAAAGGAGAGCTGAGGGGGAATTTATGTCTCCAGTGGTTCATTTTGCCGGGAATGTCTACTAATTCGGGTTTAGACCATTACTTTACTAGCTTTTGCTGTATTTTGTGTTCTGCTTTATTTATCAATGAATCTTTCTAATAGCAAGCACAACAGCTACAAAATTTCAACTGTTTTTATTGACCATATACATCTTTGAGACCATATCCATTCATCCCTATAAAAGAGAAAGTCACTCTATTGTTGAAATATATCCATGTCTCCAGTACTGATGTGTGACTGACATGGTTGTATTCAGCTTGCTAACAAAGCACTTTAGGGTAGCACTGTTATAACCTTAATGACGGTATCCACAGTGCATTTTAAGAGCAGTCAGGATAAATTACAATGCACACTTGCGCAGGCGAACAGACGAGTTGGAAGTGTTGTTTGAGTCTTTTCTTCAAGATTTCAAGGTAACAGTGAGGTAGGTAACTGATATACAAATTATCATTTTGCAAATAACATACCTATTTTAAACATTTCTGAAAGAGAGATATTTGGGTAGCACACACATCACTACATTTAAGAAACCATTGAAATGCTGCTACAACTGGTCTGGTGCACTGGTCTTACTCTCTCCTCCAACTGCCACTGCAGGGTCCAATCAGTCAGACACTAAGTGGGCGTCCGGACCTAAAACCTGCACCAAGAAAAATGCAAGAGGTAGTTTGGTGGGGGAGCAATGATCAGTAATACACAATGCAGTAAGGCTAGTTTGAGTAACACATTCCAAGGTTTGAAAGCGTATCGGACACCACAGCAATACACATTCTCCAGAACTATTTTGAGGTAAACAGTAGAAATATGGTGTTCAGATGACAAGTAATAAGTTTGATTGGCCCAAAGCTGACAGATGGAGAAAGAGAAGCTTCGTAAAGTGTATGGGAATATTATTATCTCCTATGTTTACGACCGGGGTTGGAATTGTATGTGTTGAAATGTGTACAGATATACACCTAATTCGTACTTTAAGGACAAGGCAGTATAATTAGTATAAAAAGTGTAGATTTTCTGTTATAATGCACAATAAATACAATAGTCAAAGAAGTAGAACCAACGTAATGAGCAAGAACTTTTTTGTGGGAAACATGGAATCCATAACAGCATGGGTCCTGCTCTGGCAAACAAGAGATGGGGAGGTGTTTGTGTGTGAAGAGGGGGGAGCAAGAGTGAAGAAAAAAGGGGAGCAATAAGGATCACAACACAGTTAGGGAAGATGAGAAAGAGAACATAGTAGAGAGAGAAAATCAGAAAAAAAGCACTGCTGGGCACCACTCACAGAGGCATAAATCTAGGCACTCACAATTGGATTCAAATGCAAATTCAACACCAAGCACCCAGTGGAAAGGCCAACCCTAATTTAGCCAAGTCCCAGTGTGTGTATGCTACCCCCAACTGACAGGAACACCTCATTCTCTACACTGTTTGTCTCTGAATGTGCGTGCGTGCTCGCAGCCATGCATATGCATGTAGCTAAGTCTTATTAGAAGCAAGGCAGTTTAAATTTTGAGGTACCTCTGTAGGCCTGTAAAGAAAAATTTACTTTCTTGGCACCACATGTTCCACCTGCGATATTTTTGTGTTTGTGCAAGGGGCGAGAGCTGTAGCCATGTATTTAGAATGAGAGTAGAACAGACTGTGTTCATTTGACCAGTACAAAAGAAAATGGAGATTGCTGTTTTGGTGACTTGTCAGTGTAAAGCGTGGTCCAGCACGACGGGAAGAGAGCGGACGAAGCTCCAGAGATGGATGGCTGGCTGGTTAGCTAGGTAGCTTGTCCGGTGAGTTAGGTGGAGGGATCGTTATTTTCTGTAACTACTGTAACTTAGTATGGCCCATCCCTATTATCTCCTCTGTCTGCTCCCACCTCCCAGCCCCTCCAGCAAGGGAGTCAGAAATCAACCTGAACTGATTGAGAGTCAAAAGCAGTTGCCGGGGCAGGTTCAGTGGGGCAGAAGCAGTTGCTGTGGCAACGGTGTTGGTGGTTGGTTACAGAGGGAGGAGGGCAGGGTGGGTAAGCCCGGTGGTTTCCAGGGGGCAGCCCGCTGGTTGCTTGGGAGGCTTTACCATGTGAAAAGCTGGGTGGGTGTGTCAGGGCCGAAGATGAGTCCTGGGAGGATAGCTCCACTGTCAAACAGCAGGAGTCTTACAAAAGAGCCTTTCACTGGGCCGTTACTGCCCCCCCTGCTAACACACACAAACACACACACGCACACGCACACGCACACGCACGCACGCACGCACACACACACACACACACACACACACACACACACACACAAACACACACACAACCTCCACCCTGCGCTCCCATCCCAGCCGGGCCCATTCATAGCCAGCTACCGTGGCCACAGAATAGGGGAATTCCCCCTTTAAGTATAGGAATGACAGGGCAAACAGAGGAGGGAGAGCGGACTAAAAGAAAAAAGAGTAAAGAAAGAGACGACTTAAAGCAGCAGCCAGTACGGAGCTGTGTGTTTTCCACTACAGACTCCAGCCACAGAGACCCCCTGGGACTCCAGTCCAACCCCCAGGGAGGGACTCATTACTTGGGGCAGCAGCTCCCTGGCGCTCCCCATCCTGTCCAGGAGTAGAAATCTTTATTTCCCTCTTAGTTACAAGCAGAGGTACTGTTTACTATGCAGTAATGAAAAAAGGCACACAAAAAACTAAAAATAGACTGAGCTAATGCAGCCCAAACTGCCAGGAAAGGAAATCTGGGTGTATATAACTGTACATGCATATAGGTGTGTGTGTGTGTGTGTGTGTGTGTGTGTGTGTGTGTGTGTGTGTGTGTGTGTGTGTGTGTGGACACATAGCCGCAGGTATGGGCAGCAGTGGGGAGAAGCAGTGATAAAAGCCAGCCTCTGTTTCCTGTCCTTAACAGGCTAATGGTGGGGATTTACTGGCCTTTTATTATGATCGCTCCAATTAGCTGTAAAGCAGCACAGTCGTCTAACTGCCTGTTTGTCTGTCTCTCAGTTTCACTAACATTCTTGTTTTTCAAATGATGGCTGCTTGGCATTTTTGAACATTATAGGTAAAACAGTGCAGAATAATTATGACACTTACTTCAGAGGGATTTTTCATGTTCTTTTAACCTGGACCTCATTTTTTTTATAGTTTTGGTCATCAAGGTGATAGATATCTCAAAACCTCAGCACAAAAAAAACAAAGTATGCATGGCCAGACACCATTAGAGATAATTGAATCAATAGCATTGTGATCAGGCCCAATCTTAACACAAAACTAAAACAAATAATTAAATGTCAAAAGTAATTTCTCCCAATTCATCAAAAACATCTGTGTGTGATGCTCGATAGTGTTTGCTGACATGCAGACACAGAAGTAGTTTGAGGCCTGAAAGTAATCCTGCCTAAATAACTACAAGTCTGCCGCTCTTTCTTTCTGTCCTTTGTTTCTTATTTGTGTTGTTTATTCCAGTCACTCTTGCATTTTGTCTTCCTGCCATCCAACTGTGTGTTTGTGTCAGTCCGTCAGTCCTTTTTACTCTAAGTCGACCTCAGTCCCAGCTTCATGCTGGTACAAACATCTGTGCTGAACTAATCTAAATGGAGCCATTTTTATGTTGGTTTCACTTTACAACCACTCACCGCATTCTGTGACGTCAAGACAAAATGATCAATTATCCATCTACATGTCAACATAAAACAATTTAATAAGCATAATAGAATCTTGAATTCCATCTCATTTGGGGTTTTCCTTTTGTTCTCAGTGGTCAGAGGGTTTTATTGTTGAAGAAGACAAGAGGAGGCAGACCGCACGGGATGCAAAAAAAAGATGAAAACAACATTTGTTGAAGATTTCTTCAAGTTTCACTGCTAGACCATTGAATGAACCGTTGCATTGTTTGATTCAACTTGTCTGCTAATTTCCTGATTATGACTCAAGCAATGTGAGTGAGTCAGTTTTGTGAGTGTGTGTGGGTGTGTGTGGGTGTGAGTGGGAATAGCAGGCGTGGGTGTGAGCCCTGTGGCCGAAATTATGACTAAGGGGCAACTTATGAGTCTTTGCATGTTTGTGTGTGTGTGTGTGTGTGTGTGTGTGTGTGTGTGTGTGTGTGTGTGTGTGTGTGTGAGAGAGAGAGTAAGAGAGTGAGTGAGAGAGAGAGAGAGAGAGAGAGAGAGGAGGGAGAGCAAGAGGGGTGTGTTTGTGACGGTAACACGTGATTGGCCAGTTTTCCTGACTGAGCCAGAGACTGTGCAGACACTGTCCTTTAGCCAAATGGCATTAGTGTTTTAGTATGTCCTTCAGAAAACAATGGGTTGTACTAACATCAATA
Organism: Cottoperca gobio; assembly: GCF_900634415.1. Lineage (NCBI taxonomy): Eukaryota > Metazoa > Chordata > Actinopteri > Perciformes > Bovichtidae > Cottoperca > Cottoperca gobio. The sequence goes on from NC_041369.1 coordinate 6,217,924, forward strand.
ATATTATCTCACAATTATGATCAAATGATGCAGACCTAGGAAGGTGTCATTGCAGTTAAAGCTGGGGATGGGGATTTGGATTGAATGGTTTTCGTGAATTTTAGAATTATTACTCCCCAGTTTGATATTTAAAAAATCCACAGAACTGTGCATAGCTAGTCATATCATTGTGTTTATTCTCTTTTTTGATATCAATCTTTCATATTTATCATGTTATGTGTTCATATTTTTGACCAGAAAAACACACTAAGTCAAAAAATATCACAATGTCAACCACACAGAGAATTGTTATATTGTTTTTCAGCATATCATTTGTTTTAATAGGTCTGAGGAGCATATGACCATCTTTATAGAGCTGACCTGAACTTTTATTGTATGCAAGAGCAGGCAAGGGAAATTCATCTCACCATGTTGTTTCGGCAGGTTTAGGAGCAGAAGCACTGTTCAAAACTGTTCTTGGACATTTTGAGCCTCCATGTTCCTTTTGTACCTATTTTAAAAATGGTTAATCGCAACACAGCTAAACTGTAAGCTATCATTTTGTAATGAAAAGTAAATGGAAGACACTCCTGCAGTTGAACATTGTAGCCAGTTATGTTGTAGCGGTCCCTCGTTGTTTTGTATTTGTTGTCATTTAATCTTTTCCAATTAATTTTAGCTGAATGTCACAATTCCAATCACCTGTTGCACAGGGTCCAGGGACTGGCTGCTGATTAACAATTGTCAACAGCCTAATGTATTTTACCTCCTGGACAATCAGGCTGGACAACACCCTTTCTTACGACTTAAGACAGGTGGAGCATTCTGATCCTTCCTCCACTTCATCATACTATAATGACAGAAGTCCATAGCGCATGAGCAATAGAGGTGCATCAAAATCGACACAACACCTCTAAGGGGATGTATTCGCAAAATAGCGTGCCTGTCCGTGCCATTACTGTAGCGGTCATAGAAATGAGGATGTGTGGGTGTACGTGTGTGTGTATGTAGAACACGTTAGACGTTTATCTGTACTGGTCCAGTGGGCTACAGGTGACCGGGGTGCAGCACTGTGCAGCAGCAAGAGACCATCTGGAGGAAAACAGGAAATATAAACAAATCCTATGCATGCTTCTCAGATTAATCCTAGCCTCTCTATTTCTCTGCCTGCGAGTCACACAGTCCCACTCTGAGCTGGTGTCGGTATTAGCAAAAGTCAGTTCGTAAAACAAAGAAATAAGAATGCTGCTCTAATTACCGACCAAATGTACTGATAAAAGGGAAAAACATTCACCATCTCTTTCTGAATCTGTACAAACATCTCCTGTAATTCGGCAAACACGTAATCCACCAAATTCTATCCAGGTATTCAAAAGTGTGTTATATCTGTAGGGTATATCAAAAATGATATGATATGCAATAAACACAAATTAGCAAAAGAAAAGATGGTTCATAAGGCCTGAGAGAGGTTGAGGGGGTCAATTTACCCCCCTGAGAATAATAGCTCAGGGAAATGTCCGCCCCCTGGGACCTTAGCTTTCTGAAAATGTGGCCCCCTGAACAATATAGTTAAATGCAGTCAGGCACTCTGAACTTCGACTTTCTTCCAAACCTTGGCCATACACATTTAATGGGGCTTTGACTTTATTGAGGCCATGAAATAAAACATTTCCATGGCAGCTTTGTCACTCATAATGCGTACACAGTAGCGTTGCTACCCTACATGCGTGTATAGACTCGCATCAAAACCAAAGAAGCAGCGGCTTGAGCACATCCCGAACGGGCACTAGTACAGACCTAATTCCAGCAGATACTGTCAGAAACATTGTTTTTTAGGCTCTTTGCTGTCTTAACTTTTCTGATTGAGGGTGAATTGAGCATTCTGAAACCTAGCTGGAGTGAAAATTAAATGATGATATCAAAACCTGACAAAGAGCACTCCTATAACATTATTGCAAAAAAAAAAGATCCAAATCGAAGCAGAATCACCAGAGATACCCCTTTTTTTTGCCACATTCTTTTTTCATACATTACCCACAATGCAATGTTTGGATTTGTTATGCTAGTAGCAGCTATTGTAGCCTTGAGCTTCAAGCAGAGATGAGGAGTGGGCTACAGAGGTCTGGTAAGCCTCAACCAACTCTGACTCATGTGACATCACTTGAGTTCCCCTTGAAAGTTGCATAGTAGCGTTAACAAGGTTCGGAGGTGTCTTTGTTTCAGTGCAAACTATTTTCTTAGGTACACAAACACACAAGCACACATGCTAAAAACTAGGGATCGCGCACACATATTTGCTGATGAAATAGTACATTTTGGTGAGAAATTCAAATGAATAATCACAATCTCATATTCTGCCATTCAACCCTATAGTGTTTGGACAAGACTCATATAAACAGAGTTGTTCATGTATGTGTATAGACATTTGTGTTGGTACACGTTCTGCAGTCCTAAAAGAAAACAGAAAGCAAACATATTTCATTAAATGCTCTGATGAGATGCTTATATCCTTTGATCCATGTACTTGTTTGATCACAGTTATAGTCAAAGCAGACAAAGTATTCACTGAGTCATGGAATTTTTTTTATTTTGGCTCATGGTATGGTAAAATGGTTACGTTTAGGGAAAAACCAGACTTTGGCTCATGGTATGGTAAAGTGGTTGTGTTTTGGGGAAAAACCAGACAACAAGGTGCTGGCATGTAACAGCAACAGACCGCTGATGCTGCCAGTTTCCTAGTAGTGCCACTCCAGTGGGGCCTGCAGACTTCAATGACCTGTAGAAACACTCACACACACAGACACACAGCAGCAGCACACAGCAGCAGCCAGAATGATTAGTCACGGGGTCCAATTCCCTCCCTGTGTTTATCAATTAACACTGAGAACGTGGGAAAGGGAGGCAGAAAAAATCCAAGGGGATTAAAAAACAGACTGACAGCAGCACATGTTCCCCGACTCCTTCCCCTCTCTGCCTCTGTCCAGTGTCTCCTTCCTCTTCATCCATGTTTCTTTTTTTCTTTCGCTATCATCTGTCCATCAATACAAATCATTCCCCAACATTCCTCTCTTGTTTTTCTTTGGCCTATTATGGATTTCAGCCATTACACATGATGCTGAATATAGTATTGGAACATAAAGTTTGTATTGTGAGTTAGGCCAATATCAAATGGAACCCAGATTGACAGAAAGCAGTTAGAAGTCAATGTAAATTTATAGTAGACCTTTTCTTTTGTTAATGACATTGTGGTCCACTCAAATATAAACATTGAAACACACAGGAAACATGGACAATGTAACTGTTCACATGTTGTCACTTGTGGATTAGGCAGGACAGGCTTTGGCACTGTTGAGTCAAGCTGTGGTTTCAAAAGTATTTTCCACATAAAATTCAATTATTTTGTTATTTTGCATAATAGCAGATGACATCAGGGTTGGATCCAAATAATGTACTAAATTGGAAATATGTGTTGATGTACTCGCCTCAGCCCTGCAAATGAGGTTAAATGAACAGAAGTTGAAATGTGTTGGGAGCACCAGTGGAATCCTTAACAAATAGGTAACTTTGAAACCTAGGAGTTGCACTAGAAAGGAAGAAAGGTTTCTGACCATAAACGCATGTTCATAGCATAAACAAGAGTCTACAGCCTTGCTAGCAGGCTATACTTTGAGCTAAATGCTAACACTCAAATTGTCAATGCTAACATCCTTAGGTTTATCAGGTACAGTTTCTAACATACTCACCTGTTAGCATGCTGACATTAGCTAATTAGCACTAAACACAAAATAGCCTACAGTTTGGTCAGAATGTTAGCCTACTCGGTTTTGATGCCGATAATATCAGGATATTTCACTCCGACCCAAGAATGTTGACCTGTTTGTGGTGCTAGAGGAAACTTTCAGTGATCATCAAAGTCAGGATTGATGGAAATCTCTCCAATAGTTGTTGAGTTGTCCATAGCACCACGCCGCGTGGTTAAAAAAAATCAAAGACTCCAGGATCTCGTGTTTGTGAGTTGAAAAGCTTTTAATAGTAGGGGGCTAGCGTATAATGCTGTCGTCATTGTAAATACAAAACCTTGTTGTTCCTAGATTTTCTTTTTTGTCTTTAAAAAAAATAAAAAATGCATCTGAGGCAATGCCCAGACCTTGTTGGAGTTTCTCAAGTTCTACAAACCAAAAAACTCCTCAAAACATCATCAACCCATGCAGACAGCCCCACCATGGGAAACGGTTTCACCCATTACGGAGCAGAATAACATCTCCATGTTTACGTTTCAAATATCCTACTTTTGGCCCGACTGAGCTAAGTCTGTGGGAGAGGAATGTGTAGGATAGTTTGAGCATTATTGTTACTGGCCGGCCATTTTGGATCCACAAGGCCCCACACGGTGTCAGCTGTTTCTTCAAGCCCAACTAAGCTCTCGGTATTGGAGCTAATTTGACCCATGGAGGGCCAATTGGGACCAAGCTGCGGAGTCGGACTTAGATCACTGGAGCGAACCATGGGCCAATAGTGAGAGCGGAGGCCATAGGGAAGTATCTTCCTCTAAGCCCCAAATCTCTTTCTTTCTTTTCTTTCTTTTTACCTTCCCTTCTCTTTGTTCGTTCCTTCCTTCCTTTTTGTTTCTTTCTACATACGGTACCTCTATCTTCCTTCCTCCGTTACCTTCTTTCTTTCATCCCCTCTTTGTTCTCTTTCTTTTTTAATGTCTTCCTTCTGTAATATCTTTTTTCTTTCTTTAATTACCTATCAATTATTTCTTTCTCTTTCTTTCTTTTTTGATATTTTGTTATTTAAAAAAGTTGCTTATGAGCGTATTTCTCTTTACTATATCCCAAAACAATTTGCTCTATTGCTCATTAGATCACATTTTCATCTCATGTCAGACATCACTTAGTTTCTCGTATTTTCAGCGATAAGCTCTATACCTTTCCTTTCATCTTCCCTTCTCTTTTTCTCCTGCTCGTGAGGAGTAATGCAAGTAGTGTAGCAGCCAGCAGACATGTGTTGGTCCAGAGGATAACCGTGGCTCAGAGGCCTGTTGTCCTGGTTGCTGGTGTCAGGGAGATGGAGGGTCATGCATACTGATGCTGTTTGAACTTCTCCTAAAGTGATTATTTATGCACAGCCAGACTCGCTTGGCCGAGCCGGGATTAACTTCATGAAAATGCAAAAGGGCATGTAGGCAGGCAGGCACAATCGCACGTACACACCTACACACACACACGCACACACGCACACACACACACCTACACACACACACCTACACACACACACACACACACACACACACACACACACACACACACACACACACACACACACACACAGTGGCCTGCTTTCATGGCCCAGTGCCGAGCTTTCCCCCGTAGTCTCAGTGGTTTGAGGACAAGGCACTGCTAAACCCCCATGGAGGCTTCACACTAACGTCTCCATGGAGATGCTAAAGAGATTAGCACACTATGCACTTGTGTGTACATGTGAGTGTGTGTATGTGCGTCACCCATGATGAGAGTGGTTGCAACCCTGCATGTTAGATTAAACTTTAACTGAATCATGTTTTATGCTATCAATCAACAGGTTTCACTGAGTGAAATTGAAGAAGGGGACTGAATACAACAAAATACGTCTTTGTCCTAAAGCAATGTCTCACTAGCTAAATGACACATGTGACCTCCCAGCCATCCATCTCTCCCTCCATTCATCCATTTGTTTATGGGGACCTATTAGCCTCAATGGATAGAGCTCAGCATTAGCACAACTCCAAGATGGATTCCCAACAGTAACTTATGCTGAAAATGCATGTTCACATGTTACAGAGTTTAATAGTATGAGAGTCGAAACCCCTCTTTATTTAAACACATTTCCTTATTATCGAAGAGGGATTAGTTTATATTGAAGAGACACTTTTTCATTATTATTATTAAAGAGGCATTTTATCATTATGAAGGCACAGTACAAAATATATATATTTTATTTTATGTGGTTAAGAACTGCTGAATCAGTACCGCCATATAATTAACTTGCGTATGTAACTTAAGTCACATAACAAATACATTTAATTTAACCCAAACCATGATTGTTTACTAGACCTAACCAAATAGTTTTGTTTCAATTTAAGGTTTACCACATGTTTAAAACTGTGACAGTAATTTGGGGTAAAATACTGTACATTTCCCTTGAAACGATCCAGGGTTGCAAGACAAGGACCAGAAGGACCTCTAGGTAGAACTGCTGCTCCTTAATCTAAAAAAGAACCAGCTGAGGGGGTTCAGGCATCTGATAGACATCTTGGTTGTCAAACTGAGAGGAGACACGAAAGCCTGTGAACACCTCACTAAGAGGTGGAGGTAATTTTGTTCACTTGTTCCTATCACTGACTGATATTATACAATAGTTATTAATCCAATAGGTGTTTGACAGCGATGTCACCTGATATAAGTACTTGTATTCTTCTCATTCAGCTGCTGCCATTCATTCCTTTGTGCCATATTTCTGTATGTTACTTCCAAACTCTTAAGTAGGAGCCTGCAGACACACAAAAGAGGCAGCAAAGCATAAAGAAAAGAAATATTTAAGAAAACTTCCCCCCACAACACCACCCTCCTATCCGTCTCCTCTTCTGTCCTCTAACACAACATCCTGAAAGTTTCAGCTTTACCCAGCTCTCTCCTGCTTTGTCTGACTGTCTCTGTTTCTCCAGAGGGTGTAAGGGCAACAATCCCATCCTCTTTGAAGTATCAGACAGTGTTTTGTAATATGGGGATGAGGAATGGGTCAAGACTACACACGCACATGCACACGCACACGCACATGCACACACACACACACTCACACTGTCAGCCCTAGATAAAACGGGGAGCAAAGCTCATGAGTTACAATTGAGCCAAGTTATTATGGTAACCCCAGAGAAGCCTTCCTCCCACCTCCCAGCACACCTCATGGTGCTTTGAATTTAGAGAGGGAGGGTGAGCATAGATAAACAAGGGATGAAGAGGAAGAGCAAGAGGGGGGTGGGGGTGTTTGGAACACAGCATGCCACATCCCATATTGAAGAGGTCTCCCACTTCCTCTTGGAGAATGAAAACACACTGATAAGGAAAAGGAGGGAGGGAACAAGACTGACTTCTTCCTGTGTGCTGTTGAGACGGTTGGGATGGAGAGAAGAGAATAAAAAACAACAAATAAAGATGGATAATAATAGTTTAGGAGAGTAGAAGAGAAAATACGAAAGCAGGGCGAGATGAGAAAATAAGAAAAGAGAGGTGACGAGATAAAGAAAAGGAAAACAAGGCTTTTGAAGTTTTAGGAGTACTTAGCCAAAGTGTGTAAAAGCTATAAGTTGTGAAACTGTAATTTAATGCATTAATGACCTCTCCATCCCCTCTCCTAAAATAAAAAGAAGTAATTGTCAGTTACATTCAGATACTGTAAGACAGCTTTAGACAATCGGAAGGCCGTCTAAACTAGGCAAGTTAGCTTTTAGCAGCACTAGTCTATCTTGTGTCTCTTTTCTCCACTATGATTAAACTTAACGTCTGCCTTATTTATGTGATATAACAAACACTATTGATAAAATGATGCAATCAAAATAGATTTTTACTCTTAAAATACAAAATAGAGTTGTAGATTAGCTTGAGCTAAAGTTAGCTGTGACTGCACTCCAGCTAGCTTTAGCTGGAGTGCAGTCACTGCAATGGGGTTTCTTTAGGTTTGTTTTGTGATTTATATGGCTTAATAATTTTGACATAGTAAAACAGATGTCAAACAATCTGATTCTGGTCTTAACTTAATTTTGACCAAATATATAGTTACTTTGTTCAAGTTATTAGGCAGAGAAGGGGAGAAAAGAAAGGAAAATAATGAAGAATGTTGCAAGCGAAAGGAGAGTCAAAGGTAAAAAAAAGTGGATGTTGGGCCTTAAAGAAGAAAAGAAGAGAGGAACACGAAGGAGACGGGAGAAATGGCAGGAGAACAAAGAAGATGAGAAATGAAACAAGATGAGGAGCATTTGCCAGAGTAAACAAAAAGAAAAGAGATGATAAAACAGGACACTAGGAGAGAAGATTAGAGACAAAGGAGAGGAGGGCAAGGAGAAGAAGAAAATAAAAAATACGCAAGTCACCTGGTGGAGGAGGATGGGGGGGATTTGTGGTTTTCTTTCCTGTGTGTTGATAAAGCAAGGCAGGAAGGAAATGTCCCAGTGAGTACCAGAAAACTCCTCTCACTGTTCAAGAGCCATTACCGCTTCATTGTTCTCCATCAGCCTCCGTTACTGGCTCCTGTCTTCATTATCTCACCGCTATTGTCTCAGAACTCTAAGGTGACGATCTCAATGACCTGACGACACCCATGGACACATACGACCTCACACACACACACACACACACACACACACACACACACACACACACACACACACACACACACACACACACACACACATGCATAGAAAGACAAAGGGGACGGACTGAAAATAGACAGCATAGTAATGACGGTCTGCTTACCACCCCTGGTTCGACTACAGTAAAAATGGCAAAACAGGACAGATGGCCACTTCTCCTGGTGTATATCTTTCTGTCTTTAACTCTCCTGCGTTTGTTCCCATCACCTCTTTAAGTCCTTTCAACCCCTGACCAAGTGACCAAACTCAGTCTGTCTTCTCAACTCTTGAATTTTTTTTAATTAGTGCATTTTTCTATCTCCATTTATGTCCTTCATGTTCCAGAAAAAGTTGTAGTGTTAATTGGAAAACAGATGTCATCAACTTTTCGCAATTATGGCCAACATACTCAAAGCTGCGCTAATGAATATTTTTATATTAACAATGTCTGAATTGACTATATGTAATGTGAAATGGGTCGCTCGAAGTGACAAACCCACAGATAATTATCGCCTGACTCTGCAGTTACGGCTCAGCTCCACAAAGCTTTTTAGGGGCTTTCAGCTTAATTTCTGGCTCGCAATTTACTGTTTTGGTTCACTTTCACTTTTATTAACATAATTTCCAGGTAGCTATTTTCAGCGGCAAAATAAACTCTGATAAACTGAGTGTATATAGAGCAGACATAGTTAGCTTTTGATAGCTCTGCTCACTAGTTTTGTTTGTCTGCTAAACCAAGTTATCTTTAATAACTGTAGCTCCTGGGCAGCGGTGGCTCCAGTGGTTAAGCGAAACCCAACTGCCTGATCAATTACTTTCTACTACTGGACCATCTCAACCAACTCCAAAGACACTTTGATAACTTTAGGCAGAAGTCAGTCATTTAATAAATATTAATACCCACTTTGAGCTGCACTTTATGGGAGGTGGTGAAGTTAACATCTGTGTGGACAATAAGCCACAACATAGTGATATTTATGACTGATGAGAAGGGTTCTCTGATACTTTTGGTTTCCCACCACTTTTCTAACTATTGTCTCATCCAGAGAGAGTCCCAAACGGCTTATATGTGTCTGTCAGACGGTGTGAAGGGGATACTACCACACTAGCAGAGTAATAAAGTCAAACACAGCCAACTATACAGCTTAGATTTGTTTCTTAAAATATTACAACTTCATCCTACATACACAGATGTGTGGGATAAGTTTTGAACATGCAGAAAGTTTTGAACACAAGCAGAAATCTTACTGAAACACATATCAGCTATTAAATGCCAGGGGTTTATAAATGAATGTAATTTAATTAATTCATCATTGACGTGAACAGCTGTCACATGCACTTTGAAAGAGGGTATTCCCCCCAAACAAAAGAGGAAGGAAAAGTAAATCATGTCTGCATGTGTGTTGACAGGGATAATAATTAAATGAGAAAAGTTGATCTACAGAAGAATACATATTTGAAAACAATATAGAAGGCCTGAGAGCGTTTTAATATTTTACACCGCCTGAATCCCCTGTGGCTTCCTTTACATACCTAAAGATATTTCCACCATAAATGAATACATAAGAATTCACCCGAATGCAGGAAATTATGTGTTTGATGCTCAAAATGTGTTTTGGGAGGACCCCTGCTTACTATGTGCCCCCCCCCCCCCCCCATGTTGAAAGGAAATCTACGCTCTTCGATTACTGAAAACATTGAAATGATAGAACAGCGTGTATGTGCAGAAACAGATGTAACACTTAATGTAAAAATGACAGGCCCTGTTTGAAGGTTATATTCTGTGTGTGTGCGTCAGTGTATGCAGTGACTTAATGTGTGCCATGCCATGCGCCTTTTAGCAAGCAGACAACGCGCCATTAGTTTCTGTGGTCTAAATCAAAACCACTGCTTGTCACAATATCCCGTCGTTTTAGTGCAGTCTCACATGGCTTTTCTTTTCTCCGTCAGTTTGTGGCTGACAATGTTTGAATGTTCCCTTTCTTTTTTTCCTTTTTGAGGGAAAGTTTGAGCCCCCTTCAGACAGCCTTTGAGATGAAGCCATTTGGACAGCAAGTAGAGAGAACCAGAACTGTTTTTAAAATATATTTTCTCTTCCTCACGATATCCTTCTCTCCGGCAGTGAGGGAGTGGACTAGACAGGAGAGGAGGGAGTTGGGTTGTGATGTTTTCCGTGCAGCCATAAATAAGTCCGTCCCTGCTCATGCTTTATGGAATCCAGAGCCTCTTTATCCCTTCCATGTGTTCCCTATGAGCCAGGGCCCTGACCTTTGACCACTGAGCCCTTGACTCGGTTATCTCAGGCCCAAGAGAGACAGTGTGTGTGTATGTGTTGCCGGGTGGAGTTGATCGGGGGTTGATTATCTCATGACCCCATTCTCCCTCCCTGCATCACCTTACCCCCCATCTTCATTTCACAGGCTATAAAACACAGCCATACTCAGACACACCAGGTGGAATGGTTCAACTGTCACATCACAGATCACCTCCAGGCCAGTCTGACCTCAGCCATTTCACAGATATCTCTTCTACACACATACACACCAGGGCTATGCAGTGTGCCAATCCTGTCACATTTACTACTCAAAAGAAGAGATGTCGGTGATGTCTAGTAGTTACAAATTATGCAGTTCTGCAGTTCTCTGTGCCTTTGTTTTTCCTTTTTACAGACTTTTTAAAAGAGTTATTACTGAATAATCTATATTTGTTTAGGATATGTGATAATGCTGGAGTATGCTATTACTTTGCTGAATTTCGAAGAAGGCCAGCAACATGGTTGAACGGATGGCATTCTCTTTCGGTGGGTCAGTCCAGCACTTAGGTTCAAACTGAACTATGTCATCTGTTGGATAGATTGCCATGACATTTTGTGTAGACATTCAGACATCCTTATAACTTTGCTGATCTCTCAACTTTTCCACAAGTGCCATCAATAGGTCAAAATTGTATTTAACTTTATTTTTATTTGTCCAATACTTTGGTTTAAGACCATATACCTGCAAAACATGGCATTCCGATCAGTCTCAGCTATATGTTGTGTCAAGCGCTTATTAGCAAATGTTAGCAAGCTAGCATGCTAAACTTGGATGCTGAACATGGTACAAATTATACTTGTAAAACATGAGCATGTCATTGTGAGCATGTTCTTAACTTAACTTTGAGCTTAAAGTAAGCCTCCCAGAAGGAGTGTTGGGCTTTAAAGACAATTTGACTTAGTGGCAGCTAAACTGTGCAATTACAACTTCAGGGTCTGTCACATTACACCATTGGGCCCAAAAATATATTTTTCCCATAGACCTACATTAGTAAATAGACATCTGTAAATCAGAGAATACATTTTTTGGAGCGTCACAACTAAGAGAAATTACTAATTTGATTAGGATTTGATGGATTCAGTCCGATAACATTTCAAAAGTCCTCATTCAAGTTAGCGGAGGGCTAAACTGGAAGTTAGTCAGATCGGCAGGCGGAAGTCTCTGGTATGGTTGCTGTATGGGCCCCATGGATGCGGATGATCCCAGAAAAGATCTGGATATTGTTATACATGGCTTAATGCGCAACAAAGCAACTTTCATATATTTTATGGCTGTATTAAGTCATGGAGGGCAATCTTCTTCTATTTAGAACAACAGAGCAGTTAACACTTTAGAGTTACGTTAATAGGTATGTTTGTTGCACTGCAGCTGCCACCAATATTGTTTTATGAAAATATTAAATAATTTCCAAACAGTAACTAATCCCAAAGCATTTGAGCATATACAGTTGGTCCATTGTTATCACAGCAGAAACATGTACCCTGCAATGTTCTGATCAAAATTAAAGTTAATATGCAGAGTTATATAGGAAGTATGTATACTTCAGTTTGAACATTGAGAGAGCATGATTCAGATTAATTTTTAATTGAAGACATACAATAGATATTTATGTGTTCAGACTTGTGTCCTCAGAAACATTACTGATGTGCTTAGTTCTGTTATCATACGTGCTTATTGCAACGTTACAGTTGTTTCTTTCTGTATGTGCAGTGAATTTCCGATGCCCCATCTCCCACTGCATCGCATGGCTCGACCTGAGTTGCTTGGAGTCGCTATGGCAATCAACTGAGAGTCCCACCATACTGAGGGGGTACTACTGGAGAAAAGGACCTGGTACCAAGAGGGTGTCGAGTGGAGCAGAGGTGAACCTCTCTGCTTGTGTTTTCTCAAGTTGCAGTACATCTGGCCTCTGTCATCCAACTCTTCTGATAATGTTATTCATATAAGAATTTATCCACTGCACATTTGTCAGTTGATTACATTTATGTAACAACTGGCTGTATTCCCAAGTACAAATGCAATTTCTTTTTACTGTATTTTACTATTTCTTGCTGCAATGGCACAATTTCCCACTGGGAATCATTAAAGTGAATCTTTTTCTAGTGTAAGTACAGTATTTGTACGATATTTTATCTATATCTATTTGCTGTTTGAGATGTTTGCCTTGCCAAGACTAAAACACTGGGTGAAACAATAGGGGAAACATGTAATTTCATGGAATAAACATGTACCAGGACACAATATACGCAATACAAATATCAATAATAATATCAATAATAACAATACAAATAAGAGTCCCACTAAACTCTAAAGGTGCCAGCTTTCAGAACACCTTTTAAGTTGAGCCTTAACATTTGTGGAGTATTCCACATTCAAAAGTATGTGACTTAAATGTTCTCTTATGAGCTGTGTGATCAAGGAATGTTGATTAGCATACATGACCAACGGCAAAGTGTAAGTAAGCGAGAGAAGATTCAATTAAGGACATGCACTGCAACCTTGAAATGCACCCTGTACTTAGTCCTTTTGGGGACTTGAACCGGCGACACTCCGGTTCTGCAGCCAAGTCCCTACGGACTGAACTGTCTGATGTCTGAATCATTCAGACGGGACAATAAACCGATTTTACACTGCTAGCTCCCTAGTACACATTCTGTGTAATGTCCGGTTGAGCCCATGTCTGAATAGAGCTGCTCATTCTCCGGAGGATTCACCGCGAGCGAGTGGGCGTTTAATAACGTTTTTATAGCGACTGAAAACAAACATCCAAGGGTGAAGAAGAGGAGTAATTTACACAAAGACACAAAAGAAAATGTCTACTGGAGAGATTCAGAAACTTCTTTCTAAAGGCCAACGCCAAAATTGTCAGACAAATTCAAGGAGGCAAGAGTCCTGTTTGTTTGTGACCAAATTAGGAAACCAACTACGTGGCTGCGGTATAATCTGCGTCATGTCCTACCTCCTGAACGCTCCCCAGGTGCCATCCCTCACCTAAATCAAACAGAGTTTTTCCAGTAGGTGATATTGCTTCTGACATGGACACTGTTGTGTGCTACATGTGTGAAATCAGGTCAGGACATTGTCCGGAGTTCATATGTGAAAACGGCTCAAGTGTGTGTGCACTCTTAAAACAGCAGGCAGGCCAAGGCTGCTCTGTGTAAACAAGCCACAATCACTAATTGTCTACCTACGTACACACACACACACACACACACACACACACACACACACACACACACACACACACACACACACACACACACACAGCTCTTTTTGTGCCTCTTCCAGGTTGCTCTGATCTAAGGGGAAAAGGGGCTAAAGCTCAAAGGTGAAAGGTCATCTTTACAGGGACTGCTCTCCCTTTGCCCCCAGTTCCTAATTAGGCTTTAATCAAGCTAATTAAGCTTCATTAACTGGACAGGGGGACTGGGTCTGTTTAACCCAGGCCAGACCTCACCCCATTTACAAGCTACAGAGGGACGAGGGTTGAGGGTCGGCGAATTGGGGAGGGGGCAGAGAGAATAGAGTTTTCCCCACAAAACATTTAATTTCTGACTCATGATTAATTTGTATTACATAACACTGAAAAGGGCATGCAGACATGTATATATGCATGTTTATAGACATCAATGCATTCGTAGGCCTGTATTGGACCATAATCAGCGTCACTACATTACATCTGCATTGCAACAAATACCGAATGTCATGTCCTTTAAAGGAAGCTTATTATCTTTTAGTTGTAATGAAATTATGAAAATGGCTTAGGAGACTTTTGAGAGATGCAACAATGATATATTCCTGAGTGCCCTTCTGCCTTTTCCAGCTATGTGTGTGTTCACTGTCCATGTGTGTCAACCTCCCTTTTGTAGTCTGACGTCCCCAGTGCGAGACCCGGGCCGCCGCAGACCTGTGGTCCAGAGAAAGGCCTCTTTGTGTCAGTACGGGACCGATCGGCCACTTCTGCACTCTTGGCTCCCCCTCAAGCTCTGGCCTACCTCCAGATCCCAGAACCAGGCCAGGCCTCGCATCTCTGTAGTTCATCCCAGACAAAGAGCCTCTACACTGGGCTGACTCTTCTATCAACCCCTGTTCCCCCCCTCCATCGTTCTAACAGTCTGCCCAGCCATTACTGTTGACATCAATACCTTCCATTCATCCAAATGAAATTTTCCCCACTAATGTATGATTTCCTATTAAATTATGTAATTTGCTTCTAAGTACATGAGGAGAATACAGCCCTTGGTGATTTATTCAGGACGTGTTGCTATGCGTTTGTCCTTGCTTTTCTTGGAAATAGTCTGAAAACGTTTGCATGTGTTTGAAAAGCAAAACATAAGAGAAAATAGTTTTCTTTGTTTCCAGAGAAGAATACTTAAACATAAACCTGTTTGAAGCAATAGTGCTGCCATGATAAGTGCAGGCTAAATGCAGCATATACAAGTTTAGGAAGTAATGCGGATTGTGTGTGTTTGATTTCTGGGAATATTTTGATATTTGTACCATTGAACACATTTCAAACATCATCTTTTTTTGATTATGTGTCTATAAGCAGGAACAGATAATGCCATTAAACCTATTTGATGTTTTAATGTCCCAGATGTGTGGGATTACATTTTCATAACACTTAGGCTTGCAGGGCAGGACCCCAGAGACAACGCTAGCTGAAACCAGGGGACAAAGGTGAGAGGTCAGAGGTTAACTTCCTCTACCTCCACTGGAAAGTGACTGTTTACATCCATGTTAATAGAGTTGTTTTGGAGAGGAACTGGGCCACTGGTCAAGGGTTACGTTTGTTTACTGGGTCTGACGGTTATTCTGCTAAAACATTTTGTTTAAAAAGTCTGTCATTCAGATTGCAGTATTTCAAACTATTATAAGACATTCATGTGATTTTCTGGCATAGAGATATTTCTCAGAGCCAATGAAACGTATCCAAAACTGATTTTCTTTCCTTCCAAAAATAACTTTGTATCAGTGGGAAAATCCACTTTTTGTATGTGAGGTCCAGCTGCCCGCGTATCATATTCAGTATGCTCATTTAGGCCTCCTAAACCTTGGCAAAATATCTCTTGAACAACATCACCATGTGATACTACACTATAATACACATTTATTTTACATTACACAGTGACTTTTATTCTGACTACAGCCTGAAAAGTTTACCTTTCATCCACCATCAGTGATGCAGTTAGGAAAGTGCCTTCAAGCACGAAATGTTATGAGTCATTGCAACAAAGTCCAAAGTACTACCTTTGTTTATAACTTGAGTTGCTCACACATCTGGATTGAACAGTTCAGGCTCATTGGAGTGCTCGCAGTCACACGCAAATAATTTTATAGGGTGGATTTCCCCTCTAGGAGTGCTTGTGGAGCCCTGCTCCTCCAGAGGAAATCGGCCTGCTAGTGAAGGTTTCACCGTCTTAAAATTAGGCCGCAAATTGCTCTACCTCAATTATCCGAATCCCAACTGACAATTAGTGTGCCACTCACTTCTCTGCTTGCATGGAGAAAGACATTCACACCTCAGGTGAGAGTTGTAGCAGGCTTTTTCCCCTTCAACACCATCATTCGCTCCATTATGGTTCAGCTCTCTCTTGCGGTTTGTTGACCTACAATTTTCTGCATCATTTATGCATGTATGCCCACACACAGAGAGAAATCCTAAAGATACAGTCAAATCACATCATTAATCATATGGAAGGCCCAGCTGAAGTGCCCTTGAGCAAGAGGTTGAATGTCTCTCAGCTCCAGGTGAAATCAGGGAAAAGCAGAGGAAGTGCTACGAGCACCTTACTGTGCAAAAGTACTGTGACAGTGAGTGGCAGACACATTAAATCTAACCACAGCTGGCAGGACACTGAGCTTCCTAACACTGATCCCCAGGAATGTGAAGGAATTCAGGAAGAAGGACACACACACGCTCACACACACACACACACACACACACACACACACACACACACACACACACACACACACACACACACACACACATACACATACACATTGGAACAGAATCCAGAATCGTCTCAGGGGAAACTCTCCCCCACAGCTTTCCTCTATGCATACAGCACAGTATATCCTGTGTGTGTGTGTGTGTGTGTGTGTGTGTGTGTGTGTGTGTGTGTGTGTGTGTGTGTGTGTGTGTGTGTGTGTGTGTGTGTGTGGACGGGGATGTCCACACGTAACTGTAACTGTATGGCAGCAAGTCACATAGACCTGTACCAGGTTGATTGATTACATTTGTTATAGTGAGCGCAATCACATATCAACAGTGGCGTCCACTATGAAGTTCCATCAAAACACGTGTGTAGAAGCTATCTCGCGTGCTTTCTGAAAAAACACAAATAGACAAACACACGTCCGCCTGGTGCACAGAGAGCATGAAGGCACAAGAAATCCATCCTCACAATCGCAATTCCACACCTTTAGTGTTGTTGTCAGGCCGGTCAGACACGGCTGTCTGTGGATACGGGCAGGGCAGTGGCTGGATACGCTGTATTGTATAGAGGATAGGGGTATAAGCTACACCCGCACATCCATTCACCATTCCACAATCCCCCTTCCCATCCTTTCAGCTCCAGAAAGAGAGGAGGTGGGGGTATGACAGAGGAAAAGACCAACACTGAGAGATGGATTTAAGTTACACAAAAACCAATACAGACCAGTACAACCCGCTTCCGGCCCTGGGACAAACACAGGCCTTGCTGTGACAGAGTGCCTTCACTGTGGAATGAAGAGCCCTCCTAAAAATACGACATCTGGTCGGCATTTATCAGTTAATAACCACGGTTACTAAGTCACAGCATATGCATTCACATGCAACCACAAAAAAGACATCCAGGTCAATGTTTTTACCAGACTTTGTTTGTTTACTAAAGGAAGCCTCCATGGGACACCCATATATATCTCTATTAAAATAATAATACAAATAATAATAGGATTATTTTGATATATATATATTTGTTATATATATATATATATATATATATATATATATATATATATATATATGTGTATATATATATATATATGTATATATATATATATATGTGTGTATATATATATATATATATATATATATATATATATATATATACACACATATATATATATATATATACATATATATATATATATATATATATATATACATACATACATATGTAACCATATGTGGATGCATACACATGCATGCTATACAAAAATATATTATTTTTATTGTATTCACGACATGCCAACTCCCACCCACCCACACTCTCCCAAACAGAAAAAAAGCTGCCCAGTTGGTTTCACTTATTAACCCAAATGAAGTGAGATTATATTACCAGAAATAGTAGGAACACAAGGTTTTGCTTAGAGCTTGGCACAAGGACGCCGGAGAAAAACGGTTCAAAACAGACCTTGACTCAGTCAATGAGCTAACCAGAGAGCAGTATGTCAGAACTCATACACACCATTTCATCAGAATCAAACACAAGAATGCACTGTACAAATGACTACAAAGAGGAGTTGAGCTACACATGTTTGTAGGCAAATTTGATTGTGGAGAAGCTATAAATGTGTGACTTAAATGTCTTATGGTGATTGGACTTCTACCTGTTGGCTGCAGTTCTTGGCTGTGTTTGTATTGATTAGACAAAGTAATGATGGTAACTTGATCTCCTTATCAGAGCAGTGCTATGCATCAAAGCAACTCCAGTTGCTCCCACTGTTCTTAAGTTCATGGTTATGGTTGGCATAACCTCTGTCAAGGCCAATGGTGAACTCACATGATTCTCGTCTTGTCCCATTTCCCGAATTGGGAAGTCGTTTTTCCAAAAGATTACAAAAGATTATCACTTAAGCAATAGTTCTCACTCTTGTTAAGAAATCAAAAAAACATATCCCACAACGTTGAAGATCAATACTACTTTCATACCAGCTCAAATGTTAAGCTGTAGCCAGCAGCTAACAAGCTGCTGGCTTAGTTTAGCAAGAAACGGGGGCTCTGTACCTTGGACCGCGATACATATGTTTCCAAGCAAACAATGTACACGTTTTATGGCTTTACTAGCTAACAAGTTTATTAAGTACCAATGGTTTCACCTGATTTTGTAAATAATTTTGAAAACTAGCTAGTAGTTACTAAGAACTGAGGAAGGACTTGCAAACAATTTTAGTGATGTATTCCTGATTAGCTGGTGCAACCTGATGCAGGTATTTCTTTCTGCAGTTTACTGTAAATACTACTGTGATGGAAAGTTGAGGCTGACTAACAAAGCCAAGAGCACCGCAGTTCTTTAATGACTTTTCAATGTGGGAATATAAATAAATCAGTGATTAGTGGCAGTGGGAGGTGGGGGTTATGGGATTGCTTTGAAATGACACTGCACGTTTTTTCCTGTGTGTTGTATGCACAATAATGTTCAGGAACAACCTCTCCTTGGCGTACATTTGCTCATAATTTGTTTTTATGGCTTTCCCTTGTGTGTGCTTTTTACGTGCCTTACATGCATAAATATGCTCATACATGACAATCCATTCTTTATTTTAATGGCTTGTGTGTGTGTGTGTTTGTGTGTGTGTGTGTGTGTGTGTGTGTGTGTGTGTGTATTGTGCGTGTATTGTGCAAGTCAGATGAAGGTTCAGAGGTGGGTGTGCCTATTTCCTCCTTTCCTCCAGGTCACCTGCTTTACTGGGCAACATTCCCTCATATTCCCTGGTTTGGAGGCCATTAGAGAGGAAATGGGGCCGCCAGCTATCTGACCTTCCTCCCCCTCTTCTCCTCCATCTCCTCCCAAACTCCCCCTAAGCTCTCAGCATCCCGTCATCGCCCCACATCCACCCCCTCCTTCTCTCTGTGTTTTCACAGTGTTAACAATCAAGCCGTGGCCCTGAGTGTTCCGGGGGCCTAATTGGGCCGGCTGCTGGCGTTGATTGTGATGGATGAAGGGGGGCTGGAGCCAGGTCCCGTTCTGGACGAGTCTTTCATCTGCTGCTCTGACCTGTTGCGCAAGAAGGGGATGGAGAAGATGGAATGGGGAACCTCTAACTCCTGGGTCCTGGGTGTTGCCTCTCTCAATTTAAAGAAATACTTTAAATGGCAATCCAGAATTGGGGCATCAATATTAAAATGTTCATAAAACCATTCATTAAAACAATAAAATAAATCACTCCTGCCGCATAACTTATTTCTCCTACTTCAATATGCTCAGTACGTTTCAAACTATTTCTTTGCCAGCACTTCTGTAAAAAGGTCACCTCTGCTAGAGTTTATAGGGATGGTATACACATGTTTGACAAATTAAAGGAAAACCAACATACTGTAGATTACTAAATTATTGGTCCACAGTGAGCCTCCAGAACAAATTTAGTTTTCTTTGGTATATATTCTTCAAGTCTACATGGCTCTTCTAGAGTGATGAATACCATTCTTCCAGACAGAAAAATGCTATCAGCCATTGCCTCCCGAAAATATTAAGGGCACTTCCCTGTTCCTTGTTAACTGCTGGCCTGGCCTCAGTCCTGTGACAGAAACTGTTGCATCATCAGGGTGGGGTTTTTGGCAAGAACATTATTCTTCCTTGTTATGTGTTGATTATGCCTGCATCCCTTGCACGTTGATACACTACCTGTATTGTACTTTACAGACAGTTGTTTACATCAAAGTCTGGTACACGTTCAGTAGTTATGCACCTTCTCTGCCTCCTCATCGTTACGGAACATACAAGTAATACAACTCAGGCATATCTTTCTGGCAGTGCACACAGATAATTTAGCATAAAGCCGAGTCGTATTATAAATCAGACCGAACGTCATTGCTAAAGGGCATCTCAGAGCTGAAAACAGAGCCAGTGATTTGATCTGACCTCGTGCTACCAGATCAAGAGATGAAAGCAGACTAGCATATTGCCCCTCGCAGTTTTTTTTTCTTTTTTCGTAAAGGTAGCCGGCTGCGGTTAAGTAATGAACCCTTTTGAAGCGAAGCCAGTGTTACCTGTGTTTGCGAAGCACTTAGGGCCATTGGCGGCTTGCGCACCATTTGCTTATCTTTGGGCTGAGTAATGTGTGTTTGTGTGTCTGTGGTTGCAGCCTGGCCCTGGCTAAAGTCATCAATCACCACAACCCTGGGGCTGGTTGACTCATGTGGCCTATCAGGAGTGAGGGTCCTTGGATTAAGACTGGGGGAGAGAAGTACCTGTTAGAGGGAGATAGAGAAAGACAGACATGTATGCATTCATGTAAAGCATTTGTGTGTATCTGGGTTATACTGGATTATAGAAGCGGCATCAGGATAGTCACCCTTATTTGTTTAGTCAAACTCGTGGCTGAACTCTTTGCTATGTGATCAAATCGGCCATGGTTTGCATAATATAACTGCTGACAACAGCAGCATTGTGCAGTGTGTTTACAAGACTGCACGTAAAACAAAGCAGACAGAAAGGCCCCTCAATACACCTTGATCTGATGATCTTAAGGTACGCTGCATAAAATGTCCACATGCATTCAATAAACCTGTAGCTTCTCCTCTGTCTGCTCTTGTATCTGTAGCACCTCAACATGAGTGGACATTTTAATTCCAGTTTAGTCTGCTTTTATATCTGTGGAGCAGAGTTTGGACAACCTTTCAGAGGGGTTGTAAATCTTTATGACAAAGAATGTAAAACTAACTTGGACTCACTGTAGTGACAATGGCATCAGATGGAGACCCTTACTGAAACAGTACAATAACTTGTGGCAGTCTCTTATTCTTTGGTACTTGTTGTCATTTCCCAATTCATGTTAGCTGAACATCACAATTCCTGAGTTGATTAGAGGTTATTCAGATCCCGTGTTGGCTCCTAATTAAGAATTCAGAGTAGCTCGGTGCATTTCCCTTCTTGGCCAATCAGGATGTGATGACGCCCTTTCTTTAGTGCTTGAGAGAGGTGGAGAAGTCCATATCCAGGTCATTCTGATCCTTCCTCCACTTCATACGCGTCTCATTTCAGCAGATATTGTCAGACAGAAACTCTGCTCTTTTTGACCTTTTGAGACTTCTTTGCGGTCTTAATCTTTTCTAATTGAGGGTGATTTTGAAACTCATTCTGATTCATTTACTAGAGTAAATAATACACATTTCCACTAGGTCACCTACATCGGGCCGATCTTAGGTTATCGTTAGTATCATTTGTCAAAGAGTCTATGCTTGACTAACTCCTGCAGGATTTATTTTGTTATTTTGTTTATTTATTTTATTTTTATTCACATTTCTTTATTATCAAAGACTCATTTGTTTATTATCGAAGTGACATTTTATTATTATTGCAGTCATTGTAAAGGAGCTTGTGAAATATGTAAATATGTTTTATTTTATGTGGCTCTGTGTGGTTTATGTGGGAACTGGTTCCCAGTCTTCTTCCTGATCACCTGAAATCTGGGGAATTAGTACCGCCACATATTATTTGATGAATTTTCATGACATTTTGTATGAACATTATGTTCCCCAGAGGATGACTCCTGTTAATTTTGTTGAACCATCATCTGGTCAAAATTCCATTTGTCCATTACTTCGATGTATGACCTTTTTAATTAAAACAAATGACATTCTCATCAGCCGCAGCTGTACTTTTTGGAAAGGACTGGCAAATGTTTGCCAGCGAACACAGTAAGCCAACATAGTTTAGCGCAATAAATACTGCCCATTTATTGGTTGTTTAAGTAATAAATATGTAATTCATATCTGCACTACATCCTGTTCTCTGCTTCAGCAATGACCCTGTTTCTCCCATAAATCAGTCACTAATGACTGTTATTCAAGGTCTGGCACATGCCAAAACGGGCAAACTGCAGATGGGTATTGCTAAGATAAAAGTGTCCTGGCTGTTACACAACACAATCTATTTATCTTCATGTCACGTCAGTGAATGCTGATTTTAATATATCTTTTCTGAACTACCGCCTGCAAACTATTTGAGATAAGTTGAATTTCAATCGTTGTGCATCAATTGGTTATGTTATTTTAGAGAAAATTAAAAAAATATCGAGATACATATTATATATTGCATAGCCTAAAAATAGCAAGATATTATTTAAAAGCCATATGGACCCGCCCTATGTACCACCTTAGGAAAGGTTAAGTTTTCAATGCGAGGTCTTGATCACAGGGAGACATTCTCAGCTGTGTTGTTAACACAAGGACAGAGGCTATAAATCATACCAATGGCACCAGACAGGATACAGAAATAACAGTGCAAATGCTGCATAGATCTGCGTGTGAAGTGTCTATGTATCTGTGCTTATGTTTTCCAAAGATAATCTACATGATGGCTTAGTGATCAGGGTGTCTCCCAACAAGTGAATCATGTTGTCATGCTGAATATTCTCAAACAAGATGTTTAGCATGCTAGTCAACCATCCATGTACAGCTGAACATTTAAAGTGACCATCACAAATTTTCCAATTTCAGTAATGCAGTCATATGCTTTTGCCACGGCATCATTATAATATACTGTATATGTGACACTCAAATAGAAAGAGCCCGTATCTGAACACATCTTGTATATTTATCCATGTGTACACTATATTTAGACTTGTGATACAGTGATGAATTGGTTTTGATTGGTGATTTAAACTGGGACTGTTTGAGTGACAAATCTGTACATTTTAAGCAAGCTGTTTCAAAGATTTCTGCAGTCTTCCTGTAGGATTTAGCTAGTGAAATTGCAACAAATATCTTTGATTCCTACTGTTGATGAGGCTGATGCCTTTTTCAAACATCACTTTTTAATGGTCGTCAACAAGCACACTCCCTTTTAGAAAATGTAGGATTAAATCTAGGGATAACCCTTCGCTGACATCATCCAAGCTCGAAAAAAGACTGGTTGGTCTTAGCCAGAAAGTCACATGCTGCCAAGAATTGACTTTGCTTTTGATCCCTCAGAAATAAATGTACATCTCTTATCAAAAAAGACAAAGCAGAATACCATCTGACATTCACGAATAGTCTTAATGACCACTCCAAGTAAAACAATCAAGGCCCTCCAGAATATGAAGGTTTCTAGTTTTCTACAGAAATTGTAAGTCAGTGACTTTTATTTCTGACAAAAACAATATGTCAAATATTTTCAATGCGTACTTTAAAAATACTGGTAATTTATTTGATGAAATAAGGCATAATTCTCAGCAAGATGAAAATGAAATCTATAGGCAAGTGACTGTCAATGTTACTCAGTTAGACCTTGTCTTTGATTGGTCGTTAAGTTATTTAACAGACCGCATGCAATTTGTCACGTTTAGTAATGTTGTTTCTGATCCTGTTGTCCTGAGGGACATATCTTGGGATCTATACTTTCTCTATTTTATATCAATAACATTTGTGACCAAATGAAACACTCAATGTATATGCTGATGATACAGTCCTGTATTCTTCTGCTCCTTCTTTTGAGACTGTGGCTGGCAATTGTCAGTTTGTTCAGCTCATTGCAGCATGCACTCATTGACTTAAAACAGCTTTTAAATGCAAACAAAACTAAGGCTATACATAAACTTTTTTAAATAAAAGTATCCACTAATTCCACATATGATTCACCAGCAATTTGCCAACATACAGTACTCTTAATCTCACAATATACATGTATATACTCACGATAAATAAACACTAGACACTTAAATATGTAATAAAATAAAGCATACCTTTTGGAATACATTAAAACGTTCATAGAGTTGGATAAATACCTCCCTCTCAGACAACAGAAATGTTACATTAGCTTTACAAGGATAGGATTTCTTGCATGAATCTTGTATTACACTGTATTATATTTTGCAAGTGTTGATAGTTATGTGTCATGATGTATGATGAAATCGAAAATGGATCAGAAAAATGTGAACATTAGGCAAAAGCCAAAACTACTCCTTTACAAAAATAGGAGTCGTCGGCCAACAGCCTGTGCATCAGTTTTGGAGGAGTTATGCGGGAACACGTTTGACAGCAGGTATCATGAGGCCTCTTAACCTCTGCTTCCTTCTCAGGGCCTGCGGAGCTCCTCTGCACTCATTTGTTCCATATCAGAGTTGTATAAACTCTCATTACTCTGCGATCTGTATGAAAATAAGCCAGGCAGGGGAGCAGCCGCACTGACGTCAAGGAAAAATACGGAATCTGATCAAAAACACATTGAAGCATAGAAGAGGTCGACCATAGTGTGATATGTAGGTCAGAGAGAGGATTGTACAAATGGAAACTCACGTTTAAAGATACAGATTAGATTTCTTTGAGGTGTTGAGTTGCCATTGAGCAAGGCACTGACCCCTGCAGCATTTCCTGTGGAGCAGCCACCATGACAGGACTGGTTTGCGCTGGGTATCTCCCAGGTGTGCGTGTGCGTGTGCGTGTGCGTGTGCGTGTGCGTGTGCGTGTGTACGTGCTTGCATGTGTGTGTTAGAATGGAACTCCGAGGGGAGCAGCTCTGCTGACGTCAAGGAGAAGAGGATCTAATCAGAAACACACACAACAGCTGAGGAGGATAAAGAATTGGAACAGAAGCTGATCTATATTCAGATTTGAGTGCGATATGTGAACGACGGCAGTGTGAAAAGTTCTAGGTTAGATCTGAACTAAGGTGACGGGAAAGAAAAGAAACAATGAGCACAAGCAGCACCTCCGGGTTGGAAAAGTAAAACCAATGCAAAGTGGGTATGCTTCAGGGCACTGACAGGTCGCCTAAATGGCGTTGTCCGTTCTGGGTGCTCTCCGTGTTTTCATTTTACCACTTTAACCCTTTCACAATGTGTTGTCAATTCTTGAAAGTTAATTATACCATTTTGGTCGGCCAAGAATGTCTTGTACAGCCTTTGATTGAACTTCACTCCACCCTCTAGTGTCACTTTCTCAAAAACAAGAAAGCGATGGCAAAAATGGCAAAGTTGAGGCTTTAAAACTGTTGTCCACAAACCAATGGCTGACTTCACGGTGACTCGTGCACTTCCTATATACATGAGCACAGAAACTGTGTGTGTGTGCGTGTGTGTGTGTGTGTGTGTGTGTGTGTGTGTGTGTGTGTGTGTGTGTGTGTGTGTGTGTGTGATATTATCCAGACACCTGACAACTCAACTCAACACACTCAGCCTGTAGTGTTGATAGGGATGGGCGGGGCCTGCAGGTTAGAGTGACATGTCAGCCACTTGGTGGGATCTGACAGGAGGCCAGTGGTTATCTCACTGACCTGCTGACAGAAACACACAGATGTCCATTCATTTAACTGAATGTATGTTACACATCAAAACATCTGGCACTGACAAGATAGACTGACAAGCGTACAGTCACATGCCCACCTCCCACACACCCCCTAAAACACACACATCGTCAAACATCAAACAACACCTTGAGCCCACTCCCTTTACACTACAGTCTACCCTCTGACCCTGTCCATACCCTCCCCAAACACAAACACCCCGTGCGCCTCACCCCTGACCTCACACTCACACCCAGCACCTTGCAAAACACGAGCAGGGCATTCCATCGCTTGGCACATGTAGAACAACGCTTTGCTCCCTCTAGGCCGTGTAGACTTCTGTCAGTAACAGCCCTACAAGACTAATGTCACAATCACACTGTCATCAAACAATCCATAACGCAAAAGTTGTGAGCTTTGTGCAAATCTTGTTGTAGACATTGGCTGCTGGTCGACTGAATGTTATTCTTGGCAAAAACGCATACGGCTCTTATGTTAGTTATGAAGACGCAACATCAATTAAACCTACTACTGAACCTATTATGAACTAGAATGGTACTTGGGGAGCACAGACCTCCTTTCGGATCTGCTCCAAAATGTAATGGGTTCTTCCTTGGTCCATGCTAAACCCTTCGACCCAGTTTCATTAAAATCGGGCCAGTAATTATTCTGTAATCCTGCTGGCAGTCCGACAAGCCGTGCAGAAAACATAGCCAGTAAATTAATATACTTGAAAAACGTACTTTGTACAGTGACAAGTATATTGAAATATTTAAATGTAGAGATATATATTAATTTGAACTTATTATTATAAAGTATGTGCAGGTGTGTTGTAGGAACCAATGAGCTGAGAGCCCTAGCGAGGCTGGGGAGACAGACTAACACATTTTTGGCTTTGGTCTTTTTGTGGTATTTGTTGACAATAATAAAAAATATAGAATATCGCTTATTATGTAATGGGATGGTTTTATGACATGACAGAAACTAAGTATTATACAACAGTCTTAAGTTGATCAGTGCTCGAAGATACATAGCATTGGTTTGAATCTGGTCTGTATTCCTATCCTCTCTCTTATTCCAATTTTTCATAACATTCTTCAATTTCTGTTATCTTACAGATACTTACTTTAGTTTATGCACGCATATATTCAGTTAAATTCAAAGTGGCTCAATTGGCATGAACGTTTAAAATAAACAATGTTGCCAAAGCAGGAAAAAATGCAAAACACATACAGTATACACCTGGGGACACACTGTATGATCAGTGACTGTCTGTTTTGGAAGAAGAACACAAGTCTCAGACGTAACCACATCTCTTTAAATAACTGGATTAAAGTCCTTCCTGGAGAAAATAAAGTAGGCTTATGTATATACTAATGCCGAAAGGTTTACAAATAACACTTATTTGAATTAATTAATCTGCCGATTATTATAATTATTATATTTGGGTTAGAAAACTGTCAAAAACATAATTTCCAAAAGACCAAGGGGATGTCTTCAAATGTCTTGTTTTGTCCAACCAACAGTCCAAAACCCAAAGAGATTCACTTTACTAACATAGAAGATGAAGAAAATCAGTAAATCCTCATAAATATTTAGCATTTTTGCACAATAAAAGGACATAAACGATTAATTGTCAGAATAGTTTCTATTAATCAACTAACAGATTAATCATTACAGCTTTAAACGACATGACTTATTTCAAAGTAACAAGCTGCAATCCTCGTGAAGGTCCAGGAATGTTGTCAGTTTTAGCTAAAATAAAAAACTTAAACATAAATGTGAAAAACATGACAGCTGGATGCCATTATCGGATGCTGACAAGAATGCAATGCAATTTTGTGTTAATGCAAAAAAAGAAACTAATCCTCGGCTCTCGGACACTTATGAAGGCAACAAACAAACTCTTTCTAATTTCTATCTACAACTCTATCTCCACCATATGCAGAAGCATCCGCCCACACACGTACACGCAGTGTTTCCCTGACCTGAGCCACATGACAGCGGGAGCGGTACACACAGGCAACCACATCCCTATCATAACGTGTCCCTCCTCAAGACACCCAGGAGGATCCTAGTCTGTCATTGGCTCCCACAGCCGACCGCTTTTCAACAGCAGTGACACAACACCTCTCTAATTAGCCTTCTTTAAGGGTTACTAATCTCAGTAAAGATGACTCTCCGTAACACACACAATAACCCCCTACCCTTCCCCACTGTCCCAGGTCGCCTGTTTGGAGCTGCTGGATCCCACCATCATCGTGTGTGTGTGTGTGTGTGTGTGTGTGTGTGTGTGTGTGTGCGTGTGTGTGTGTGTGTGTGTGTGTGTGTGTGTGTGTGTGTGTGTGTGTGTGTGTGTGTGTGAGAAAGAGAGACAAAAAGAAGGGAGACTATTCAAATTTTGCTTTGATTATGACAGTGAAAGTGTGCATATGTGCATTTGTCTGGACATGTCCATGTTGTTAATGCGTGTGGGGGGGGGGGGGGGGCTTGCTCAGCAAGGCCTGTGATCAAAGAACCTTAAAGGCTGTGATTAGAAGGACACAAACACGCTCACACATATGCAGACAGAAGATCCCAGACTGCAGGGACACACACACATGCACATGCACATGAACCATTCCACCACCAGTGGTAGCTTTGCTCACAAGCACACACTCCCAAAAACAGAAGCAAACCACTACACACACACATATACACTCCTGTGAAATGACACACACGTCTCTGGATGCTCTCTAATTTCCTGAGGATGAGCTTAGAGCCTGTGAGGTAAGTCACGATGAGGGATGGCTCATCATGCTTGGTGAAGATTATACAGGGAACTTCTTCCCAACACGCTCACACACACTCGTTTCTGACTGGATGCGTCATACACGCAAGGTCAAGGAACTCAAAATGGTAACATGAGGCATAAAACACACTGTAATCTGTAACCATAATGTCATCATTACTCAGGGCTATTTACGTTCTGTGTCCAAGCTGTATAGAGCTGGTTTTGAGTCTTTTGGGGCTAGTTCAAGTCAAGTCTTAAGTCTTTTCTTTTTAAAACAAGTCCACCGCTTTTTCTATGGGAAAACAATGGCACAGTCAGCGCAGAGCAGTTTTACCACTGATCATGTGTGGGCAGCTTGAGTCTAAAACAATCAAGACAAGTCCAAGTATTTTGTTAAAGCAAGTCCAAGTCAACACTCAAGATATTCGACAAGACCAAAGCCAAGTCTCAAGTTTTGAGTCTCCAGTTAGACATTTTTCGTTGCTGTCTTGGTGTAAATGTCCCTTCTTCTTCACCCTCAGATATTTGTTTTCTGCCGGTTTTGCGCCATCTGCGTGATAGAAACATCTTAAACACACCCAATATCTAGATACATTCAGGTTGCAGTGCAGGTGTGAAAGGGGTTTAGAATTCTGAACCAACCAGAGGCCTTTACTACGAAGCGAGTTCAACATACTCAGAATATGTTTGTGTTATCTGGCTTAACTAACCTCAACAACCTCGATCTCATTAAACTGTCCTACGACAGTGGTCATCAACTCGATAAGTCAACCCAGGGTTTCCACTCTGGCTATGAGCGCGGGCGGTGTCAGCACATAACCAATCACATACAGGGACAAGTGCACTGACAGTAGAGCATCATATTTTACAATCAAAGAGCGAACTAGAAGTTAAACACATAATCCAGGCTAAAAGTTAAAAAGTTTTAACAGGACAGCTGGCAAAAGTGTAAATAATAGATATATGATATCACTGCCCATCTAGGGCACAAGTAGATCCCTCTATAATTACATTTGTGTATTCCATTAAATGAAGGTGTTGCTTAGATGTGTTCTTATAGAATATAAAACACTTTATTCATCCTCTTGGGGAAATTATGATGTCTTTCAGCTGCAACCCCGAAAGTGTAAAACGGACTTGGGAGCAATTTAAAAATAATATAAAAACATCATTCATAGCGATAAGCAGACTTGCTTTCATAGCTTGATAATCACCCACAGCATAGGCCTACACTACAGTCTGTGATATGAACATAAACCTATTTACCGTTTTGAATTAAGTTTATCTTTTATCTCGAACAAAACCTGCAGCGCGTTAGGTGTGCACCATAAGTTACCATGGAGATCTAACCCCGTATATAGTGAACCACTGTCGTGGGACTGAAAATCTGGTGTTAACCCTGAAGTTACGTCGCTAACCCCAAATCCTGCTTCAGACCTACATGGTCTGCTCATTGTAAAAGCATCACAAAAAGCATAAAATGTACACAAATTATGATATGATTGTAATCCAGCGTCATGTGGTCTGTTCCTCCAATCTTGAACATTGTGGGTGAATCACAGGCACACATAGCAGGTTTGCAAAACTATCTATTTTGAGAGATCCCATGTTAAATCTGGCATCTGCCACTCAGGTTTGATAGCAGCTTATGGTCCAAAATGTCAGCTCCAGGTGCATTCAGCAAAACAGGTCTTAACAACAAAACAAGATGGTAAATGGTAGTGCAATTGTATGATACAACTGGATTTGGTATTTACATTTTTAAAACCCTACACTCCCTGCCAGTTCTGCGAGGGTCTGCACGGCGCCAAAATGGCCGACATTTGGTTCCAATGGCCTTTAACTACAGGCTTCATCGGAAAATGACCACCTTAAGTCCGCCTCGACCGCCCTGCACGGCGACAAGCACCCCGGAGACCTGTGATTGGTGGGTTGGTGACAGATGTGTGCCATGATTAGTGGGGGCCGTAATTCAGGCTATAATTTGCAAAGTGGAAATGTAGGTGACTGAGAGGTTTGTGTGTATGTGTGTGTGTGTGTGTGTGTGTGTGTGTGTGTGTGTGTGTGTGTGTGTGTGTGTGCGTGTGTGTGTGTGTGTGTGTGTGTGTGTGAGAGAGAGAGAGAGAGAGAGAGAGAGAGAGAGAGAGAGAGAGAGAGAGAGCCATGTCAGAGTGGGACGGACATGCTTAATTTGCGAGGAGATCTTAGATACAGTTTTTCTTCTTCCTTTTTCTTTTTACCCCCCACATGACTCAATGCACTTTCCACCAACTCTATCATCGCACTAGAAGCATGCCAGTAAGTCATGACATAATTTCCTCTTTAATCCCTTTTGACTTCCTGTGGTGCTGTAGTCAAAAGTGTCTTTCTACATGAGCTGGTGAAGTCAAGTCATGAATATGCTATTAAGGTTAAAGGTCAAATTTGTTGTGGCTTCAGGGAACATTATTCATCTAAGTGTCATCACACCCAGATGTGTGATAATAGAATGTGTGGGTGTCATTGTCATTCGGGTGAATTGTGTGTGTGCATGTGTATCTGTGTATGAATGTATGTGTCTGTGAGCGACGGGTTAAACGATAAAGGAGGAGGGATTTTCTCTGAGAGGAAACAGTTGTTAGAAAAGAGGAAGCATCCCCTTATTTTTATCGTAGCAGCAGCCAGAAGATAGCTGCCCAGCTGCAGTGCTGAAAGATAGACTGCTCAAAACACACATACACATGCACACACTCGCACACACCCACCTGTTTCTACGTCGCCATCGATAGCTGCTTTGATGCTTGGGAGCGTGAGGGCAATGGTGGTGAGGTGGGGGCGTTTGGAAACAGGGCTACACGGCCCATGGGACGTGCGGGTGACAGGAGCACTTTGATCCTTGTTACGCCCCTACATGTAGAGTACCGCTCTCTAGAGGGGGGTACCATACCCTCCAGCCCCCTCCACACAATTAGTTATCCCCAGACTACCCCTCTTTCCCCTCGCCTCTCCCCTAGCACCAGAGCTGATCCTCTGGGACAGGTGAAACAGACACCAGGCCTGCAGAAAAGCACACGCTCTCACGGTTGAACTGCACTGATTATTACACAGCTGGAACACATGCTGGAGCCAAAATACACGAACACTGTATCTGCACAAATACAGGCTGCCTGCGATGTGCATATATTTAAAGTAATAGTTTGACATTTTAGTACATACACTGCTTTCTTGCTGAAAGTTAGATAAGAAGTTTGATAGGAGTCTCATGTTTTTCTGTATATGAAGCTACAGCCAGCAGCTGGTAAGCTTAGTATAAGGACTTAATGAGGGTATAAACCGCTAGCCTGGCTCAGTATAAAGGAAACAAAATCCACCGACCAGCACTTTTAAAGATCACTAATTATTAACATATTATATCATGTGCAATACGTAGAAAATCTGAAGTGTAAAGTTTTTTTGGATAATTTCTCTAACTTTCTGAAGTAACTGTTTCCCCGTTTCTAGTCTTTAAACTAAGGTAAGCTAACTGGTTGGCTGTAGTTTAGCAGAAACTAATGACAAATTAATATAAATATTATATAAATAATTTCAGATTGCGAGCAAAATTTTCCTCTACAGAAATGCTTCAAAAACTAACTAGAAGGTCGGCCGTTTCCATAAGTGAAAGATAATGTGTGCATCTGCGCTGTGACGCGGACCTGCTCCAAAATGTAATGAGTTCTTCCAACAAGTCAGGTTAGTAGTTTTTCCCTAATCCTGCTGGCAGACAGACCAACAAACCAAAACCAGAAACATAACCTCCTTGGCGGAGTTAAATATCCCTCTAACATGTCACACAATACAAGTTCTGCATCCTGACAGAAATATTTGGAGTGTGCACATGTGATTTATGACCGCTCGGTTCATACGAAGTTGTTCAGGTTTAATCTAAAGAGGATTGACATAGTAACCGCAGCACAGAAAAAAGAAGTTGACACAAAGGGGGAAAAAAGCAAGAGATGGAAGGTAAAACAAAAAGAAATGGGACCATGTTTGTGCGGTTTAAACGACCAGTCTAGGCCGACGAATGTTTCAATGGATAAAGAGGAAGATGAAGGGGGAAAAGAGAGAGAGAGATACAGAGAGAGGGATTGAGAGAGAGAGAGAAAGAGGAACACAGTTCAGCATGAAGAGGACAGCAGGGCGAACAGTGCGTCCATTGTCAATGTGGCCTGGTTAACATTTTAATGAAGAAGCCGCATCCAGAGTCCTGCCACAAACTACACACTGACTCACACAATGATTAACACTGCAAATACGTGCGGACAATACAACAGCTAACCGCAAACTCATTGACACATGCAGACATGCTGTGGACACATGCCAATGAAACACAAACAGGAGGACACAGACACACACATGGTTCCATGTGGAAGGATCTTTAATTGTGGTATAAGTTATATTTGTAGATTTGGAAACCATTTTTATTGTTTTTTGTACTAAGTAACAATTTAGGTCATCATTTTATCATTCGACCTTTGTTTTCTCTACGACCTTGGCGTTTAGTTAAACTGCATGTGTTTCTTGTCTCATCAGGTTTTTTTTACTGATGTTAGCAAAGTTTTTTATAAAATAAATTCTTGAGAGAGGTCCTAAGAAAAGTCTACGTCAGATTCAAGACGTGTTCTTAAAAAAGTTCTTCGTACCTGTGTTCTTATAATGATTAAACCCATTGTTCTTGTAAATTGAAAGCATGTGCCAGTTGATACTAATGAGCAGGTTAACGGACCGCCAATAGCCATCAAAGGGCATGAGACTGCAGGGCGGTGTGCACACAGAAATTTTAAAGAAAAGTTGAGAGAATTAATTAAAAAAAAAGCCCAAATGAAAGTCTAAAGAGGGCGGAGCACCGGACTCCACCCGTACATTTAATAGTTTTGAAGTGGAGGTACTTCTTCAGGAAGTGAACGTCAAACGAGCTTTATGTTTAGTAGCGTCAGTCGGCCTATAAATAGCATGAAAATCACACAGCTGTGGAAGTAAAGAAAATACAATAATCAATTATTTTGCAGAAACATGTCAACACTCAAATATGCAAAAGTGTAGTATACCTATATCCCAAATAAGAAAACATTTGATAATGTCAGAATCTTCATGAGACGGTTTTAAGAACAAATGTCTTCCTAAGAAAGTTTTTGGTAAATGAGGCTCAATGTTACTATGTGACCAAAATTACAAACATAAGACCCAATACACATACAACTGGACCCAACAACCTTTCCCATGAATCAAAACCCAACTTCCACGCCCACAATAGTAAAGATGATTGGAGGAAACTGCTGAGATTCTGGAAGAGGATAAAAGTTGCAGCGGACCAGAATATGAATGTTTTCTTTTCATTTATTTTCCAAGAAATGCAATCTTCCATGATGAATAGGCAATTTTGAAATTGCGGGTGAAATAACCATTAAGACTAACATCAGGGTCAAACAGCTGTCAGCCCACCACCCATACGCTACAGGAAGTGAGAGATTCCTAAACTTTGGTCAAATGTTCAAATGCATAAGAATGATGTCGTTTTGAATGAGTGCAAAAGAAGCGCCCCCTTCTTCCCCACATACACATTATCCAACTGATGGTGATCTGCAAGACATATGTTAAAGGGGCTACGCAGGGGTTGTTTTCAAACCAAATGTTTTTGAGAGAAGACTGCAGAAACACGCAAGTCGGCAAAAGTTCAGTTTGCCTTGTGCTGCCACTGTGTCGAATACTCTCTTACAAAGTCTCCCACACTCTTTGCTTTAAATCCTTATCTGCTCCTTTCTTTCTTTTTATCTTTCTCTCTCTCTCTCTCACTCTCTCTCTCTCTCTCTCTCTCTCTCTCTCTCACAAACGCATACACACACACACACACACACACACACACACACACACACACACACACACACACACACACACACACACACACACACATACACACACAGCACAACATAATGTCTTCCGCAGCTGTCTCTGCAGTGTAAGGGGTGATATGATGAAGAGGGTGGAAGAGAAGGGAGTAAGAAGAGGAAAGAGGAGGAGGAGGGGAAGTAAATCTTGGGGGTCGCCACCACCGGAGTTGGATTCCTTCACACCAGTTGTTGAAAGCTTCTCCTGCATGCATGGGAACATGTGTGCACGCATACACGCACTAAAGTGGCGATACATAGTGTTTCCTGTCCTACTGCCTCTGTGTTGATGTGATTGTGCTGTGGGGAGATGGGTGGGGGTATGTCTTGACCAGGTGTGTTTGATCACACACACACACACACACACACACACACACACACACACACACACACACACACACACACACCTTGATAGCTAAACACACAGCCGAGGAGATTTGGATAAAGAGAGGGGGCCGATTGCGCGAAATTTCTTTACATTTGTTTTTCCCAGAAAGTGATACAGGTGAGTGGTGGGACTTTCCAAACTGAGCATCCCTCTGAAGAGTACAATGGAGTGAAATGCTAACCCAATCACATCCCTCATTTTCTTTATTCCACCCCTTCGACCATGGCTAGTTATTTTAACGATTCTCAGAGCGCTTTAAAACACACTTTACTACTGGACAACAGGGGCTACAGTTTCAAAAGATACATCGGTGAACAGGTGTAATGTGAAGTCGGTTTCTCATATAAACTATAGACAATACCTGTAGAATCAGGTCCAGATATTGTCCGGAGTTTCCCTTTTAACCCACGTAGCACACAACAGAAGATTGTACGTGACGCGTAAGGCCGGAGCCTTGGTAATGCATTTAGAAAGCACGACATGATGCGCATTACACCCAAGTAGCCTGTTTGTAACTTGGTCATAAACAAAACTTCTTCTTCACCCTCGGATGTTTGATTTCTTCCGGTTTCATGGCAGCTAGAAACGTCATCAACCACCCACTCCCTCGCTGTGAATTCTTCCAGAGAATGAGTGGCTCTATTCACACATGGGCTCGATCGGACATTACACAGACTTTGTACCAGGAGGCTGGCAGGGTAAAGTCTGTATAATGTCCGTTCCGAATAATTTTGAATTCTCACATACAGAGCCTTCGGGTAATGTATAGATAATTCCAGGGTTGCAGTGCAAGTGTGAAAGGAGCTTACGACTGGAGCCAGTGACATTATTACTACATTAGAATCACACCACTGATGGTATCTCTGCTGCAGAATGAAACAACTAAACACCTTTGAACTGTCACTGCTGTCACGTCAACATGGCATCAGTGGAATCACGTCCACGCTAATTTTGCAGTAGAATTCCTTTTGAAAAACCATTATTATATTATATAGTCACTGTAAATGTTTCACTGCTGTCCCAGATAGTAATTATCTTTTTGACATAACTTTTGCAACAGAGCTCTCGAAAGAGCACTTTGTAATCTTTGCTCCAACAGTGGTGGATAGTGACACATTTTAATTACTCAAGCACTGTCGTAAGGTTCTTATACTTTGCTTTAGTATTACCTTTTTCCATTACACATGTAATTCTATAATAGAGTCGCTAACATACTGAATGTACTGAATGAACGGAATGTTCTTGTAATCAGTGCTCACATTCATTCAATCCACACCTTTACTTTACCTGTCGCCTGCACTGCACAGCAATTACTCTGCTCACATTTCATTCATCTTACCTTAACCACACACAACACATAAACGCATGAACACACACAGATTCACATGCCACAAACAAACGTGTTCACACGAAAAGATACTTCACAGTACACAGTCTGACTTAGAGTTTAAAGTACACATGCATACACACAGCTGACATCCAGTATACTTATTATGAACACTGAAACACACTGGTTTTACATTTGCAATCACACTTTTGAAGGATCAAGAAAAAAGCAATAGTTTAAAAATGATACCTGTTATATGCATTAAAACTGTTTTTACCTGGTTAAACAAAGGAGATTTATATATATCATTCCCATTCACAAGTGCACTCACGCACACTCAGAAAGCAAACACACACACAGTGAGTGAGCATGGCTGGAGGTGCCTGGTGTTGTTTTCTGACTCATATTACAGCTCGCTAAAGCTGCTCCATGCAGCTCCTTCTGCGGCCGCGGCTCTCATTCCTCTGAAGCCACATCAAGGAGTGCTGGCTTCCCTGCTAAACAGACGCTTTAGCAGCCCCGCCGCTGGGTCCCAGAGAGAGAGAGAGAGAGAGAGAGAGAGAGAGAGAGAGAGAGAGAGAGAGAGAGAGAGAGAGAGAGAGAGAGAGAGAGAGAGAGAGAGACTTCCAGCATGGCCACACCACAGCCATTATATGCAGATTCAATGGAATCTAATGTGGAGGATGTGGCTGGCTATCTCAGATACTGTTTATGTAACCGTGAAGAGACGAAGAGGGGAGAATATTGAACGGAGTAAAACGCAGGCCAAGTACAGAATGAAGCCATCCATTCTCTGCCTTTTGTCTAACTGGGTGAACGCTCCTGTGCAGCCCATAAGCTGCCCTGCACTTTCTAATGGCTTAATGAGCGCTAAACAGAGCCATTACAGACCAAATGACCATGTGTTTAAGATTGGTTTGAAGTGATGATGATCCACACAAACAAAACAAGGGGGACTGTTTGTGCCAGATTTGGACTGTGCTGTTGTTTTCCAGGAGGGTAAAAAAAAAAAAACATGCCTGTGTGTGTGATCAACCACCACGCAACTGAATGATTCAGGACTCTACTCAGCTGTCATGCTTTGTATTAGACCGCCCCCTTGTGTTGGCATGTCCCCTGCCTCTCTCTCTCTCGCTCTCTCTCTTTGTGCATGAAGTTATCTAACACTGATATTAGGTATTAGCGCCAGGGGAATATTGACTTGAGTGAAACCAGCAGATGTTGAGGTGATAATGACTCTCAGAGTCCTCTCGTTTCTTGGCTCGGGGAGTTTTCCCAGACTTTATGTGCTCAGTCAGCTAAATTAATAGAACACCAAGTGCCATGGGGGAGTGTGTGTGTGTGTGTGTGTGGACAGTGAAAGATGGAAAGATCATGGTTGCTGATGCTCCCAGCCCACGCACTGTCCAAGCACACAGATTCTCAATAAATCCCAGATTTTAAAGTCATTGCTGAACTGATGCTTCGACCACAGATTTCTTTATTTCCTGTTTTTGTCAGCTTGTAATTCACTCCTGTGTCACTTAGTAATAACTGTGTCACGCTTAAAGGTGAAACGGAGACATTGTGCCGTTTTTGTTCATCAGCTTCCCAGCAATTTTAATCTGAACACAATCTGGGGGATTTAGTTTTGCTTCATTTTCAATATGTTAAAACTGTGAGATTAACATTTTGGAGCGTTGGAAACAGGTGGGGTTATCTTACCACACTGCATTGAGTAAGTGCGTCTTGTGAGACTTGATACTCCCCCCCCCCCCCAAAAAAAAAAAAAAGATTATTATTATTATTATTACTCTGACAGCTGCATTTTTTTTATTTTGCAGAGTAGACTTTCACATGCAAAACCTATGACGAGCTCATATGTGCAGTCTCATGCATTGATACAACCTAAGCAACTTTATATAGTAGTGGCATCACCTACAACTCTGAAACATTTGATTCTGTATTTAAAAGTGTTATTCTTCAGAATAAGTACTTTGCACTTTGAATATGTTTACATATAAGTTGTTTCTAATGATGCAGCTTTAGCCATCGGTGACAATATGGGATTTGAACCATAAATGTGAGATGATTTTTATTATGAACGTCTGAAGAGTATTTGTGACATTTGGCTTGGGATCCCTGAGGTGAAATCTTTATGTTGAATAATTTGATATACTTACTAAGAGGTCTGGGCACATTGTTCCTCAGGTATAAAGAAAGACAAACCTAAATTACACACAAATTGTGGGCACATTGTTCCTCAGGTATAAAGAAAGACAAACCTAAATTACACACAAATTGTGTCCATAAAAAAATATTATAGAGTAGAAAGAGTTTTAAGAATAATCAATGTATTTAATATAGCATGCACAATAGGAAAGGTTCAAGAGAGTCTTTGATGATTAGGCCTCCATCATAATATTACATAATTTTAAAGTTTGCTCTTTAATCATGCATTACTGGAATATCCCCCCAATGCAATCCAGACACTGGTTGTGAAAAGGAGTGAAGCCTGGCTGAAGATCTGGCTGTGATGTGGAGGGGGACAGAAGAGCTCACTGGAAGGACCCGCTGGACTGCTTATTCTGAAGAAACTGGAGGTGTAATGATGACAGCAAAAGAGAACTGTTTTTAAAGTTTCACAGCGGAAAAATTGATTGAAGCGAAAAGTGGAAAGCAAAGTTTCCTTTTACCAGCGAGTAAAAATTAGGAAATTGAAAAGCATCTTTCTCCAAAGCCTTCATAGTTTTGGCATGTATGTAGGTCAGAGTTCATACCCTGTTTTCCAATGAGAAAAGATGACGTGAACACTGATAATGAGATAATGATTATAAACCTGCTAGGATGTCAACTGCACGATGAAGAATGGCATTCGCAATGTTTGTTTGTGTGCTTGTGAAGCTGGGTCTTTAGTTCATACCTTCTGACCTGGAACAGACATGGCTATGTGACACTTTCCAAAACTCATTCATCTCCCTGAGCAAGGCAGGTTTCAGTACATACCTCAGGCAAACACACACACACACACACACACACACACACACACACACACACACACACACACACACACACACACACACACACACACACACACACACACACACACACACACACACACACACAGGCATGCATTAACAGTACAGTGTATGCTTAACTTAGCAGCTAGAATAGTCCCTCAATGAGAGGTGTTGATGGATGGATGTCAAAAAGCAATGACCTGCGTGGGTCAACTCTATTTCACACAACCACATTAACTGGGTCATCTGTATGTGTGTATGTGTGTGTGTGTGTGTGTGTGTGTGTGTGTGTGTGTGTGTGTGTGTGTGTGTGTGTGTGTGTGTGTGTGTGTGTGTATGTATGTGTGTGTTTGAACATGCAAAAAAACACCATGTGTTTGGCTATGCCAGTGTTACAGCATACAAATTGCGATTATGAATCCATATGTACCGGCTATACACTTAACAGCAGGATACACACACACCCACACACACACACACACACACACACACACACACACACACACACACACACACACACACACACACACACACACACACATGGATATGGATCTGTACTGACCTTATTACTGCAGCCAATCAGGAGACAAAACATCAGGCTGATTTGTAAAAGACCTGAACATATAAACAGCAAAAGATTGAGCAGAGAGAGGGAGGAGGGATAGAGATAGTGTTGCCTGAGGTGAGAGGGGTTTCTCTCTTGTACAACTTAACCTCACACTACCCCCTCTTAGTTCATGTCAGAGGCCCTGTGGATACATTACTATGTGCAAAATGGGAGAACACACACATGGAAGCACATTCACATACTTGTTTTTCTTTCCTTACACTTATATCTCTCTCTAGTCGCGCACACACACACTCACACAACTAATGTTCCCTGCAACGAAGATCCATCGACAGTTCAGCAGCGTTTTAGGTCAGTGATTGTGATGAATGAGGAAAATCACAGCTACAAATCTTATCAGGGCCCTCAGTGTGTGTGCGTGTGCGTGTGCGTGTGCGTGTGCGTGTGCGTGTGCGCGTGCGTGTGCGCGTGCGTGTTTCCTTCCAGCTGTGCTACCTCATGGCCCATTCCACTCTGATACAGCCTCAGTAGATTATATAAGAATTGGCAGACTAGAGTGTGTGTGAGTAAATAACTACGAACATTACTGTATGTAGATGCAGGTGGGTGTGTGCGTGTGTGTGTTCCCCCCTGCTTGGCAATGCCCTGCAGCAAAAACCCACTGCTGTATAACAAAGGTTATCTGAAATGAACATGCAGATGTTTATAACAACGATGAAAGAGCCAACATTTACACACACACACACACACACACACACACACACACACACACACACACACACACACACACACACACACACACAAACATTTACACTTCTGTACTGTAGGCATTCACACAGTCAAACACACACACACACACACACACACACACACACAAAAGTGAATGGCATTACAAGAGCTGAGGAATCCGGCTGCTGGATATTTCCTCCATTCCTCTGTCAACCATTCATCTCTCGCTCCGAGGGAGGAGGGGAGTGAGGGGCAAGAGACATATACAAAGAATCAGAGGCGGAAAGAGTGAGAGAGAGACGGTCTCTTCATTCACCCGCTGGCGGTTGGCCAAGAACATTCTGTACTGGTTTGTTTGTGGGGGAAATAGAGAAAAGTTTCTATTCCTCATGAACCTGACCTTCCTTTCGGTTCATTTACTGTTTGTACAATTCCCTGTCTGTCTGCTCTGTGTGATTGGCTGAGCCGCTGTGTGTCAGCTCATCTGCTTATGGGTCTGTATGCAATGTTAAAAGTCTATACTGTAGCAAAAGCAAATTAAGTAATGACCTGAGACAGTAAATGTGTCTGTCTGTGTGGCTGCATGTAGCTGTAGTTGCGTTTCCATCCCCCTCTATATATGCAAATTTTCAATTTAAAAATATGGCAAAAAATGTTTTTACGCTTGGCTGAGGTGGAAAAGTTGGTGTATTGATACAAGCAAAATGTGAATATGTGCAATGGAAAGTCATTTAGTGAAAAAATGATGTACATGAACGTACATCCACTGAAGCTTCTGCTCTGAACAATTGCAGAGTAAAACAGTCTCCTCATCTCTTCCTCATCACTCCACACAGATATGATGTAACCTTCTTTACATTAGTACATGAATCATATCATAGCCATCCATTTTTCTACTTTTGTTTTCATTCGTCTGACTGGTGCTCTTTAAGTAAGTCATGTTGTTGCACCCTCTTCTTCTGCAATGTTTAATCGGAACAAGCTTTTATTTGTATTTTCTTTGCAGATTTTAGATTTAGATAAGACCTTGTGAGAACGGAGACCCGGCTAAAAGCCTACTAAGGCCTGAATCTGGCGCAATGGCCAATATTTCTGGGGTTCCCTTGTTGCCAGCGGATATCCGAGCAAAGACTTCCTCCTCCGTGTGCTTTCACTGTTGACTGTCTAATTAAGACCAACGTAAGACGCGAGAATTGCAAAAGAGTTCAATCATTGTCAGAAGATAGCTGATGATGGCTTCTGAGATTGCATTTGGATCAATGGGTTCCACCGTTTTTGCTGCTCAAGGACTGTTTACCTGCATTCAATCAAAGCCTGCTCACACGTGATTGGTCAATACTACTACAAACAAAAACTAGAACGCTTCCGAGAAAAAGAAAATCTGCAGCTGTGGTGCAAAATAAAACAATATGACAAAATCCCTAAAATAACTATTACCTTCAACAATTTGTATTCTTTTCAGTGTAAACTGTAAAGTGCAAAACCGTGGTCCAACCATGTGCCCTGGTTTCCATTCCACCCAAGTTCCTCTTCACAGCTTGAAGTGAGCTTGACGTGCTAACTAATGCGCTCTGCTAGAGTTGTGTGAAACTTGCATGTTTCTGTGGCACAAGGTTTCGATACCCCTCACTTAAATCATGAAGCAACAAGAGAAGCTAACCATGAATTTACTCCATTTGCACAAATGTGGATGGTTTTATTGGAGGGAATTGTAAACAATTTCTGGATGTTCAAGTCCTCAAAATCAGTTCAGTCAAAATTAGCTGTTGTTACTACTTACTGTCATTGGGTGACAACAACTTGAAGCAGTGTGACAAGCAGCTTAAAACTCCGCACTTAATTGCATGACATGTTAATAGATATGTTTAAAGTATATTTACCTGTCTGTGTGTACTGCCTGCATAGACTACAGTACGGCACATGACAGTCTAAACACAACCAGCTGTGCCCTGTACTGCGAGCCCCCCATCACACACACACACACACACACACACACACACACACACACACACACACACACACACTGTATACAGTATGAAATGTATGAAAACACACTTTAAGGCAGGGGATCATGCTGTAGATCCCTTACTAAAGAAAATCTGTAAATTAAACAAGGCAGAATATAATAAATTATATTCAATTACATTTTTTATTACATGCATTCTGTCTT
The DNA here is from genome assembly GCF_900634415.1 of Cottoperca gobio. Classification (NCBI taxonomy): domain Eukaryota; kingdom Metazoa; phylum Chordata; class Actinopteri; order Perciformes; family Bovichtidae; genus Cottoperca; species Cottoperca gobio. Next base: position 6,260,655 of record NC_041369.1, read on the forward strand.
TCTAAAGCTAATTGCGTAGTTAATTATTCTAGTTCATAGTATTTGACCTCTTCATGCTCAAAGCCAAGCACTAGTGTGTGTGTGCATGTGTACATTTGTATTTGACCATGTTCTTTGTGTGTGTGTACCTATGCAAGTACATTGTGCACAAATTCCCTGGACCCAACAATCAATAAAAGCCTCTTTGTTAGAAATATATTAGAAGCAGTAGACCTCTCTACGGGCCTTGCTGAGCCATAAACACCACTTATTAAAGTGTACGAATTGGCATTATCCAGCACAGATCTGACAGTAAAAAAATTATTTTTCAGTGCTGCTTTGGCCGGTGTATAACAGTAACAGTTTCTATAAGTTATTAGCAAGGGTGTGTGGAAAAGCTATGATGACAGAATAATATGTGCCATACAGCAGAGAGCTATAAACAGAGAATGAGCTCAATGTGAATTGAGGAGGATTAGCGTACATTTCAGCACCGCAGGGCAATTAGAGTAAGCAGTAGAGTTTATTTGTTCACTGTGACCGGAGAAAAGTCAGCCAATGTTGACTGACAGCTCGTAAGTATCTGTACTGAAACTGTGATGCAGGTGATGATATCGAATATTAAGACAACGGAATCCATGTGGGCCAAAAGAAAACAAAGTATAAGGTTATCATACATTTTGAACTACTACAACATCCACCTCTAATGACAGCATATTCACATTGACCACTAAATAGTCATTGCTGGTGGTGGTGTGTAGTAAAACTACAATGCAGATATGCATCTGTATCCCATCAGAATGCATTCTGATGGGATCTTACTGCTAGACTGAGAATTTAGAACTTAGGTTTCTGTGTGTTAAACTGCATTTGTTTACTGCAGTTTCTGTACCTGATTAAGGTGAAAATCTGTGAGTTTCAATTGCCAGACATCATTTTCAGGGCCATTGTTTACCTGATTGCTTGGGGTGTGGCCTGCACAGCTGTAGCCACCCAAGTAATCAATTTTGGTGATCAGCATTTGTTTGAAGCGACAGCTTCAACAGCAGCCTCATCAGACAAAGACTTATGAAGACTAAGACTGCAGAAGACTAAGACCGAGGAAGACTAAGACCGAGGAAGACGAAGACCGAGGAAGACTAAGACCGAGGACGTCTTAGTCTTTTGCAGGAGTCTTTGTGGGTGGATAAGTGGAAAGAAACATTAACTGGGCTAAGTATCTCGTTCTGCTTGCTCTTTCCTCTGCTTATTCAAATATGTGTAAACTTCCCATTCCGGTTTATGTATCTTCTCGCAGATATTATATGCCTCGCACATGTTTGGAACATCACTGTAACCTCTCCACTTTTATCTATCCCACCCGCTCCTTCCATACTCAACACCTTATCAAATCAGAAACGGGTCAGACATTCAAACTTTAATTGGTGTTAAACACAGAAGCCTCAGAAATGCGAAACAATTTGCACTCTTAAGTGTTCCAATGGAAAACGAGCACAAAGAACAAGTCCCCTGTGAAATTCAAGGTGTTTTAAAAACAAATTATATATAGAGCCAAATCACAACTGACTTTTCACATTCAGGTGTTCTTTTATTAAATAAACTAAACGCTTATGTTATTTATCTAATTTATGTACAGGTTTCAGTGTCTACTGCCTTGCTTTTCACATTCACATGTTCTCCTCTGCTCTGTTTTGCGAAGGGCGGGGCTCCGCTCCCCACACACACACACACACACACACACACACACACACACACACACACACACACACACACACACACACACACACACACACACACAGAGCAGCCAGAGTGCAGCTCGTCTGCTGCTGGTCCAAGTCCCGACCAAAGCGGTAGTGTTTTATCGTGAATTTCGATTAGTCATATTTATGGTGTATCCTTGGAGACACACAGAGTGTCGTGAAGGGTCATACTTTGACGCATAGGGGTACTTAGTTCGTTAGAAAGTTACGCCAAGGGGTCCTGATCAAGTGATCACTACAACCAAAACAATAAGCAGAAACAAATATAAGCTAGAAGTGTGAGTGCGATAACAGGGAACTGAAAAAAACACAGGGGAAAACACAACTTTTTCCTCCCAGTTGGCTCTTCTTCGAACCCTACTCCGTCAGCCTCAGGCTGTCTGCTGATTCACAGGTAGACAGCTCATCAAAATGAGTGACGACTTGACCAATTGTGGGGGAGGAGAGCACGACTGACAATACACTTTCTGCCTCCAGGCAAGAAGTTGCATATTGGGGCTTCAAGTTTTGTCTTGCAACATTTGAGTCCAAGAGCAACTCCAAGAAACTTCCAACAGGTTTTTCCTAGAATTTACAGCAGCTAATGAATATCAAACCTCTTATCTGTCTGGTGGAGACTCCAACAGTTAAAAGTCTATCACCAGTCTTTGTTAAGGCATGTCTCTAGTAAACTTTGTTTTTTCACAGCGAAAGAATCTCATATCTACCTCTAAATCCAAGCAAAACAATGCTATATCACTGTGCTTAGAGCTTCACTTCACAACACACACACACACACACACACACACACACACACACACACACACACACACACACACATCAAATCTAATTTATTTATATAGCCCAATATCACAAATTATACATTTGTCTTAGTGTGCTTTACAGACTGTACAGGTTACGACACCCTCTGTCCTTAGACCCTCGCATCGCACAAGGAAAAACTTCCTAAAAGAAACTCCATAATTAAAGGGGGAAAAATGGAAGAAACCTCAGGGAGAGCAACTGAGGAGGGATCCCTCTCCCAGGACGGACAGATGTGCAATAGTTGTTGTGTGTACAGCATAAACAACATAGTACAAATACAACATTTGACAGAAATGATGTTGTGTTGAAAAAAGAGAAAGTATGGATGACTCCAGAAAAATGTCAAAAAGGCTTCCCGATGTCCAGCAGGACCAGGGCAGCAGGCGCAGCCACAATTCCTGATCCTGACGTAAACTTTATCAGTGGCAACCTGCCACATGAGAGACACAGAAACTCCGGGGATGATGCCCCGGATGCTGTGTTAGTAACATACATTTACATAAATGCATACAGATAGAGAGGGAGAAGAAGAAAGGAAGAGAAGGAGTGCAGGGAGGTGTCCCCCGGCAGTCTAAGCCTATAGCAGCATAACTAGGGGCTGATCCAAGGCAAACCTGAGCCAGCCCTAACTATAAGCTTTATAAGCACACACACCACACACACACACACACACACACACACACACACACACACACACACACACACACACACACACACACACACACACAAACAAGAGGTTCAGTGTATAAAGAGTCCACCTTTCTGTCTTTGAGCAGCCTGAGCGTTCAGCAGCTGTAATACTGCTGTTGACTTAGCCATTAAAAGCTGTAGCAGGTCTGAAATCAAAACCTGCACAACTGTTTGGCTTGGACTGAGCGTGCCTTATAAGTGTACACTTGAGCTGGGTTAAACACTTGTACCTCTGACTCAGTCCTCACACAGGTTGCTGGTGTATCTCATAAAGAGGAATGTCACTCAGATAAAAGATTCTCGTACCTCACAAAAATGGAGAAAATAAGCAACTCAGAGTGTCAGATGCCAGAGACTGAACCTTTGGTTTCAACAAGTTGAGAGCAGACTGGGCTTTAGAAGTGTGTGTGTGTGTGTTTGTCCATGTGTTTTCAGATGGGTGATTAATTGCCCTGGCTCAGATAAAACAATAAACAGAGGAAGAGCCGGATTGTTCCTGTCAACCTGACTCTGTCAGGCTCAAACATCTTGACTGCTACATTCCTCCAGTCTCCGCATTTCATTCCTGGCTCATATGTTTGATCTTCTTGAGTTGATTTTTGAAAACTGAAGACATTTCAAGAACAGTTCCAACATCTTTGGAGTATTTTTGCATTTTTTTTACCCTTTAAAGTTTGTTTTTTCTCAAAAAAATGTAGCCTTGCCCTTTAAGATATATTCACTCCTTTATTTGTTAAATCCAAATTTGCATGCACACATGCTAACAACTTATATCAAGACCAAGAACTTTCCAAAGCACTCTCAGACTGACTGCTACACCCTAGAACATTTTCTATATTTTTTTCTTTGCTTTGATGTTCTAGAGATATTGTAGAAGCCGTTTTGCGTTTTTTTATTATTTGGTTTAAGCCCTGCAATATTATTTTGGACACGGTGATTAAAGGCACTAGGCTGTTGGTATATAAGGGTGCACAGGTGACAGGAAATGGGTGATAGGACACAGGTAGAGAGAGCAAACAGTTCTCACCAGAGAGTGACCCAAATAAACCAGTGAGCGAACTGAATAGAACAGTGAGCGACCCAAACGAACCAGTGAGCAACCCGAACGCATCAGCGATAGATCAGTGACAGTGATAAACCTGAAACCGAAGCAGCTACTCAACCGGAACAACAACTAGGCTACAGCAGAGGGAAACCCGGTATGTTCACCACCATTTTCATCTGCAATAAACCTACAAACAACTTCATAAACTACAACCGGAAGCTCCATCTGCGTAAGAACCCACACACCTACCTGTGTAGATGGCATAATAACATTGGAGCATTTGGGAAATTGGAAAATTGCCATTGCAATATTTTGATATTTTGGCAGGTTTTTGTTCTTTTAGATCAGGGGTGCCCACACTTTTTTGGCTTGCGAGCTACTTTAAAAATGACAAGGTCCAAGTGATCTACCTGTATTAAAAATGCTGCGACGGGGGGAGGTGGTGCGTAGTTCACTCCTCTCCTTTCCTCTGCTATGTATGTTTCTGACTGTAGGTGTGTGCGCTCGTGTGTGTTTGTTGGAACGAGTGGAGGGAATGTGAATGCACAAGGCAAGAAAAAACAAAAAACTTTCAGGGGGCACGGGGTTCCGTTGGGGGAATATATATATATATTTATCTATTTTAAACGGTGCGCGATCTACCCCCACTAAACTCGCGATCGATCAACCTTTTGGGCACCCCTGTTTTAGATGGACCGTCAATGGGTCGCCTAAAAAGAGGTCCTGGTTTTATGGAATCAAAGTGCAGTCACAACTTATTAGAGCTGAGAGTGAAATTGTGGAAGGAAACTAAAGGAAAGTTGCTCAGGAGGAACACTAATGTCTAAGATAATTCAGGTGTCCTGCTTCACATCTACAACCTTTCCCCTTTATCTATCTCTGGTCTGTTCGCTTCTACTGAACCTGCAACCATTACCTCCCTTTTTCCATTTGAAGAATCTTATCCTGTGAATTGTTATACACTGACTGTACTTTTTTGGGAAAACTCAGGGAGTTTTAGGTTGTCAGAATGAGAAAATGTTTCCTGTGAATCCTATCGCCATCCGCTTAGTCATCTTAACTTTCCTCCTTGCCTGGGGCCAGATCTTTGAATTTGCCCACTCAACAGGGTTGACTTATTTGTCTGGATCATGACATGAAACAGCGTGCCATGGGCGGGACTAACACCAGTGTCAAGCTGTTGTCATGTTGTGTGCTGCAAACAATAACAAAATTTAAAACTGCTATAGAGAAGAAAGATGCTGTGCCGTTCTAAAGTGTTTTAACTTCACTTTGCTCCACTCTTAAAACCCCGGCAAACGCAGAATGTTGGTATGGCTACGCATCAGTGTCAACCAAGTGACAGGATCCAGGTCACCACCATCACCCTTACTCCTCTAGTTGCATAATGACGTTTGGTTGTATAGGTGTCTATGAGAAAATGACTTCACACTTGATTTATTACTTCAGTAAACATTTTCCTAATGAGTTTATGGTATAAATCACTAATTTCAAGTCTTATTCAATACAGTGTGATGTTTATTTTGTAAATGATGGTCCCATTTAAAGTAAAATAGACAATAAAGCAGGGTATGCTTTAGGGCGTGGCTACCTTGTGATTGACAAGTCGCTACCACGGCATTGGACAGTTTGTACTGTTTTTTGTCTTAAAACTTTAACCCTTCCACAGTGTGTCATCTGTTCATAAAAGGTCATTGTACCATTTTGGTTGTCTAAAAATGTCTTGTTCAGCATTCAGTTGTACTTAGCTCCACCCTCTCGTGTCACTCGTGGTTCCAAAAAAACAAGATGGCGATGGCCAAATGCCAAACTCGAGGCTTCAAAACAGTCGTCCACAAACCAAGAGATCACGTCACGGTGACTACGCCCACTTCTTATATACAGTCTATGATGTCAACTTAAAATGATATTAGATTCAGGCAGATACGTTGGTCTCTAGTGATTAGTTACAGGAAATCCAATCCCCATGCCCCAAGGAAATTGTTTAGAGTGGAGGTAATGTCAGACTGAAGATGGAAACGGAGTGTAACAAGTTTACAATTCTGTGTGATATCAGGCTAACTCTCCTCCAACAAAAACACACAAACACATCTTTCTCACTCATGTTCTGCACTGGGACATGGGTGACGTATTTTATGCTGTATGTTCACACATTATTTAAGAAGACAAAGTGCAACACAAATATAGCTGCTGTCTTCTGCTGCTGATAGAGCATCTGCTTGCCCCATTACTCAGCGTTCAGTTAAATAGTCCAGCCGGGGTCCTGGGACCTGGAAATACTGCGGAGATGACGAATACAGAAACACACATACACACGAGCATGTGCAAACAAATGTGTTTTATCTGTCAGTTCAGCCAGATATGAAGTTCCTTGGTGGGTTCCTCCCCAGATGTGCAGGCAAACACACACGCACATTATAATACAAACACTTTCACATGTTCATGTGCATCATGTACGCACAGATGATGATACACACCCTTAAGTTTTGCTGCTTGGATCATCTACAGTTCGCATCTAATGATTTCAAGCAGATGGAGAGGGGAGGGCAGAGTAGACATATTAAAGCAGGACAGGCAGAACGTAACATCATATATTAAATAGTACAGCGATGTCAAGAAACAGTTACTGTAGCCTTGAAGCAGGATGTAGACTATCACCCACCCGTATTTAGAAAACTTTATTTTACCTTTGCCAATTTTGCCTTTGCCAATGGTACACATCCATCCATGTGTCTTTGGGCACACCAAAATGACACCTTCAAGTGCCTCTGTGGTTCTCCTAAATGCCCTGAGTTCAAAGGCCATTAGTTCAAATCATAGACTGTCTATGATGTCACTGTGATGTCATCCTTTGTCAACCATCTGTCAATCAGGACAAAGAAAAGCTTCAGGAAACACATTTGAAATCTGACAAGATGAATTTTTGTGTTAAATGTGATTTTACAATTCTCGAGTTAACTTGTAATATCGCGAGAATGCAGCTGCCGTGCAAGGTAACTTGAACACACCGATGTAAAAACGGTTTACTAACTCGGAAAATGGGACCAACAGATAAGCATGTGAATGCACCGTTGAACTTATGTTTCTTTTTTCTAACCAGCTGTTTTTACTGTATGTGTACATGTACTGTGTGTTTTTCTTGTGAGTCATGTCAAAGTCAAATTACCATTGCTTAGAGATGGACAGTAACGTTTATTTTCCTTTTTCAGCTTGTTCTTCTACTACTGGCATTTGTATATGACAAAAGTCCTTATTTAAAATGAGCAGTCTCTGCTTTTTAACAACCTCAGCCTGACACAGTCTGTATTAATTTCAGTGCACTTTCTTGTTTCTTTATTGAAGACATTTATGTGGCATGCTAACCTTAATCTAATCCAAGATAACTATAACACAGTCTGACAGTAATGTCGCAATAGTGTGTTTTTCTGATGAGCCATACAATAATAAAATACTATTTCACCAGCCTCTATTATCATTCCACATGCAAGGCAGTTTGGTTCCAGTAGAAACAACACTGCTCACCATTGTCCAGTTATCTGAAAAATAATATTTTCTCTCTGAATTAGCATTATGGAATATGTACCAAGGCTGCAGGCTTTAACATAACAAGGCAACAAATCATTGGCAGGCAGACATGCCAACACGAACAGACAGGCAACAACTCACAGGCAGAAACACACAATACTGTACACACACATGTACATGTACATGCACCCCCACAATGCGTCAGCTGGGTAGTTATTGTGTAGAGCAGTGTAAACAGGAAGCATCTCGCAGGAACTTGAGATTCGTCATCAGACCTCCCAAAGCTTTGGTACACAGCTGAACAATACGAGCAAGATGCTAAAAATACACACACACACACACACACACACACACACACACACACACACACACACACACAAACTTGTCAGCATTTCTGCACATATTTTTGTGTGTGAGAGTGCATGTATGTGCCTGCATGTTTGTGTGCAAGCTTATCTACTGTATGTGTGTCTGTGTGTGTGGTTTGCTGTGTTGGTAAGGAGGCAGAGAAACAAACAAACTTGTGGTCTTGTTCTGGAGAATGGAGCAATTTCCGGCACACACAGCAGGATTAACCCTGGACAAGCTGAAACAGAGTGAGAGAAAGAGAGAGAGAGAGGAGTGGAAGATGGTTTTGATCTTCTCGCTGCTTTCACAGGAAACGGCTTGGTCTTCATAGATCAGAAAAAGATCACTTTCATTTGCAGTTTTCAGTCCACTCTAATAAAAACAGCACCTACAGCTACACTGAACATAGTGACATACATAAGCAGAGCATAATGTCAGCCCTCATAAACATAATTGTGAAAATGTAGTTTTGTTGGGAAACTAAAGTTGTATGTTTCTGTTTTTAGAAAACAATACTAAGAGTCTACAGCCATGCTAGCAGCTATGAGAGGCTGCAATTTGGCAAAGTGATGCTTTGAGCTACAGCAAAGATGCTAAATACTAAATTGAGGAGACAGGCAGTCGGAGAGTTGAAAGTGGAAGAAGCTGTTGTAGCCTATTAGCAGTATCACCATCTCCATGGTAGTTTAACAGTTCAGCAACTGGCCCTGTGAATAGGTCACTACGTCACCAACCCTCTGGCCCTATATCTTTGTGGGCCGACCGCTGTTTAACCAAGATACAGAAATTGTCACAGCTTTAATCCATAGACTGTATATAAGAAGTGGACGTAGTCACTGTGACGTCATCCGGTTTGTGGACTATCATTTTTAAGCCTCAAGTATGGCATTTTGTCCATCGCCATCTTGTTTTTTTGGAGCCAGAAGTGACCACATTTGGATGAGAGGGTGGAGCTGAGGAGGGATACGAATTGCTACGCCTCTATCCTGATTGACAGGTTGCATACCATGCTTTATCATCTATTTTACTCTAAATGACCCTAATTTACAAAATGAACATCATGCTATATTCAAGAAGAATTCAAACTAGTGACTGAGGCCATAAACTCATTAGGAACACGTTTACTGAGGTAACACATCAAGAGAGAAGTCGGGTCATTTTCTCTTAGACATCTTTACAATCAGACTTCTTTTTGCAACCAGTAAAGTTGCACCCTGCAGGACATTAGAGTGAATGTACATTTAAGGTGCTTCACATTGGCTCTGCTTTTCATACCTAGAGTTCTACATCCACTTCCTTTTTACAGTCTATGGTTCGATCCCAAAAGTGTCAGTTTTGCCGACTCAGTGTTATTAACTCTTATAATGCAGCACAATGACATGTTTTTTTAATTAAATTTTATTTATTTAATTAAATTCGGTAATTGCCCAGCAGGTAAAGTGTTCTAAAGTGAAAGCATGCAGTTTGCCGTTTGTTTTCTCTGAATGATATGTGACACAGTTAAGGGTTGGACCTGTCTGCACATGCACATACAGCCCATACTGATGTAATTCGATGGCAAAGAACAATGTTATCATTCTGCCATCTGAAAGGACTCATTCCACATACACACACAAACTGGGAGGATGAAAGCGGTACATATTATACATTGCTTTGGCTGTACTTAACCTGCCATAAATTAACAGTGCGTTTCCTATATTTAGTTTGGAGCTGGGCCAAATGTTCTCACAGTCTGCATGTCTGACTAACTTTCTTCATAACGTGTCGCTGGTTAAGATTTCGGCTGCGGATCAGCCATGCATGTTCAAACACATGCACAAGTCATTAATGTTCGACCCCCACTAAAACACTTAAACCCTTACAGATTACTCTGGGGGTAAGCCCTCTGATGATTTTTATTTGAAGTGCGTAGAGCTTGTTTCAGTACGGCACATTTAAAATATTTTTAAAGCTTAATTGACCACGAACGTGACTTAAGATTTTTCTTTCTATCTGTGCTCAACTGTTTTTTTTCCTTACTGAAACAAAGAAGGCTTGTGTGTCTGTAAAGTCTGGGGATTATGATTAACGCTTTGACTACTGAGGCTATATTTAGAAGAGATGGAGGGGTGAGAATGAGGGAGTGGGAGAGACGTTAGGTACACTTCCATCCACCTGTTTTTAAGTACATTTTCCAATCTGCTCATAAAGCAACCTGAGTTGTAACGCAGAAAATTAGAAAAAAAGTTTGAAATAAAAAAGCTTTTATGCTCGGCTGACGTTGAAAGTGGGTATACTGAAGGCATGTCACTTTAACGTCAATGGAAGTTTCTGCTACACTGAAGATACGGAAAATAGCAGCAGATTTGCTAAACACAGATTTGATGTAACCTTCCTCGCATAAACACATGACAGTAATTTCAATTTTCCACGTTGTTTTTCATCGTTTTTTTATTGCGTCATATTGTTGCACACTTTTCTTCTGCAATTGTATAACACTTTTCCGACTTGAGAATTGCCAACTGCTTATCTTGATAAATCAACTCTTAAAATCGCGTAACGGTCGTGGATGGAAACAATCAATGGTTCCCATTTTCTTAAAATTTGCGATACAATGAGATAGGAACCTGGCTACTGAAACAAAGAGGAGAGGTGAAGGTGGGTGACTAAGAAACAAGGTGATGAGATACAAAGTTAGTGACAGCTCATCCTTGTTTGGTGACAAACATCTTAACTCTGTGTGTGTGTGTGTGTGTGTGTGTGTGTGTGTGTGTGTGTGTGTGTGTGTGTGTGTGTGTGTGTGTGTGTGTGTGTGTGTGTGTGTGTGTGGCCTCATGCCAAGGTCTCACACCTTCTAGAAAACCTGACACTCGTTTCTATTGTTATCTTTGTTTTCCATCAAGTTTCTAGAAGTGTGTGTGTGTGTGTCGATCTTCTGCATGCCGTTGTAAGATTAACCCTACTGTAACTTTGAAACCTGAACACATACACAGTGGTTGTAAGATAATACAGTTCATATTCAGATGGAAATACCCAACATCCTGGCTAATTTTAACCTCTGAGCAGTTTCTAGTGTAATTTATCTACTGATCGGTCAGAACACTGGTATGTACAAAACCCAGCTTAACTGCATGTAGCGCTGTCTGCTACATCACTGTGAGTTTAGCTCTCTGAAGCAGCAGTGAACTGGATTAGTGAGAATTATTTGGAAGAGTCACTCATGAGCACAGCAACACCAATATAAAAACTGTACTGTCCAATGTGAGTTCTGTAGTACGACAGGGCAGTAATTCAGCACATCTCATGAGTACATCTTCCTTCCCTTACAATTTCACATTGTGTTGCCTTCAGGTGCCTGTTATAAATATTCGGATTACAAGATGAACAGAAACTGACAATGTGGATAATGACGTTAAAGAAAATAAATGTGGTTTATAAATAAATGGGCAGTAACTGATATCTCGACAAACGAACAAATTAAGCCAAATGATATATACTAACTGGAAAGATACCCCTAAAGGATATTGAGAAAATATGTTTTTCTTTTAATATGGCAGAACCGACCTTTTGACTCTGAGGGCCGACATGTGCCATATCAACCACTGCACAAAGGTTGGTTCAACCTCACAGGCTCTCTCAATCTCGAGGCTGATTTATGCTTTATGAGCTCATATTGTGGCTTTAACATGTCTATATTAGAGTACTCAGGAGGAGTGATGTATGCTGTGAAATGGATTTCCCTCTCATAAATGTACAGATATGTCTGATTATTTTCTAGGCTCTGCCTTTGAACTGTGCCTCGTGTAATAAACTCTGAATTCCAAGACAATTTCCTGTCCCACAGGACGCGTATGGATGAACACCCACATACACCCAGACACACTTGTTATACAGACAAATGCAGACAGTAACTACCCCTTTGAAACGATCATCCTCAATCCGTTTCATAATTGCATTCATGTCAGGTCCCTTATTTCTAGTGTGAGAACACTTATTAACTAAATGTCACCAGACTGGAGTCGCTCATTGTCTGGAGCATTCACGGCAAGCGAGTGATAAAGTTTCCAAAGCCTGTAAAAAAACTCATCTGAGGGTGAAGAAGATCCATTAAAACAAAAACAGCACCGAAAATGTCTGACTGGACAGAGAACTAGATTTGGGAACTACTGTCGTTAAGGACAGAAGCTGAAATGTTCAGACAAATTTATGGATCATCAAGAGACTTGTTTATGACCAAATTATGAACCGGTTATGTGACCGCAGTGTAATCCACGTCATTTCCTGCCTCCTATTTCAATATAATACAAACACTCTATTCAATAACTATTTGAGTCTTGTTCTTATTGGAGAACCTCAGCCTTTCTAACTGCAACACATTCATCAACTCTTTAATCCACATGGTGAACACTCTGACTTCCACATAAGTGGAATATGTTTTCTTTGGAGAACCACACCAAATGAAATGACCTGGAGTTTCATCTTTGTTTGCCATAGGTCTCCCAATCCTTCTCAAAGGATTTAGAAAAACATTCAAATACACTCCAATAAATCAACAATTTTCAAAATTTCCAAAGAAGAATGTGTTAATGTCCCGTCTCCCTCTCTACAGAGACACAAGAGAGGAAATCTTGTGTAATCTGTCTTTTGAGTAGAATAGCCGATGCACTGTTTCGAATTGTATCAGATTGTCGTTTAGAGTTAATTGAACATTTATGCAAACCTTTAAGGCTTTCCTCCCAAATTTCATTGTCAATCTCTGTTTCCCAACTCTGTTTATGTGCACTTGTGTTATCAATATGTCTTTGTACAGTTCGATAAAAGTAAGACACTGGCCACTTACTGCACAGCTCAAAGTCGTTGATACACTCAAGGGAGTTAAAGGAACATATTTAGCCATATTTTTCCAAATATAATCTCTGATTTGCAAATTCTTGAAGTAATTTGAGGCTGGTAAATTATATGCTCTCTATAGCTGCTTGACAACAAAAAGTGCCCCTTATGTCACGATGTGGTACAGGGGAGGACCCAAATGCAGCACGCCAGAAAAAAAGGGTTAACAAAAAGAGACCTTTATTCTAAAATCTTAAAATTACAAAACAAGGTAAACGTAAAGTGAAAACACAAACCGGGGAAGACACGAGGTAACATGAGGTAGCACGAGGGAAGCACGAGGGAAGCACGAGGGAACATGGGTGACGAACTGAAAAGGGACACTGGGACAGACAGGGATATATACACACCGACACTAAACGAGGGAACGAGACACAGATGGGGGAGAAAGGCAAAGACACAAGGGCAGGGTGGATGGACACAGAAGGATCAAATCAACAATCACAGGGGGAGGAAAAACACACAAAGACAGGAAGTAAAACAAGACATGACACAAGGGGGTACCTCAGTGGTCGGTCCTAGTACCACTCTTGTTCTCGCTATACATGTTAACACAGTCATCCAGTCTGGTTTTCTGCAGCTCAGACATCGACAATGGACGAAATTAGTTCAATTTTATCCGGTAAAAGTCTAGAGACTATTATACATGCTTGTATTTCCTTTCTTGTTGACTATTGTAACTCTCTCTACATATGTCTGAGTCAACTGAGTTTACACAAATTACTACTTGTCCAAAATGCAACAGCCAGACTCCTCACCAAAACCAAAAAATAGAGCATATTACTTCAATTTTAGCTTCTCTTCATTGGTTTCTGGTATATTTTTAAATTTATTTTACGATATTATTGATAACTTTTAAGGCCCATTTTGGACTTGCACCTATGTACATCTCAGATATTCTTACACTGTAGCTGCCGGGTCGCAAGCTAAGGTCCTCAGCCAAGGCTCTGCAGCCATTCCATAATCTAGACTGAAGGCTGACCGGGTCTTTTCTGTCAGGGCCCCTGCTCTTTGGAATACTTCACTGAAGAGACCAGACTGGCAAGATCATCTATGAAATCCTTCCTAAAAACATATATTTTTTAAGTGTGCTCTCACAGTGTTTGTGGCACAAACATCTGTTTTATTTATTGATTGTTTGAATTATTTAAAATAGTTTTGTGCAATAGTATTGTATAGCTTTAAATTGTTTTTATCATTGTTTGCCTGCCATTTTTATCCTGTAATGCACTTCCTAACTTTGTCTTAAAAAAGTGCTTCATACATAAAGTGTAATATTATTATTATTATTATTATTATTATTATTATTATTATTATTATTATTATTATTATTATTATTATTATTATTATTATTATTATATTATTTATGTTTTACTGAGCAGTCATCTCTTTTTCATTGACTACCTCTTACTCCAATTCAACATGCTGAATCGGCCGAAATTAGAGCCAACACTGATGGACACAGTAAATTCAAGTTAATTTTATTATCCAAAAAGAATCTTTAGAAACAACAGGTGATGTTCAGCCACAAATAGCAGCCGATGGCCCAACGACGGCTCGGTATGTCAGAGACCTTAGACCCTCGACATTTCACTTCATCCTCTCTTCAATACTCTCAGCCCCCCCCCCCCCCCCCCCCTCTCATTCTTTGTCTCTCTTCCTCTGTAGCCACAGGATTTTGATAAACACAGTTGATCCTGGGCCTATGCACCGAGTATGGAGTGTTTGAAGGGCAGCCTTTCTACTCAGGACCTTGTTTATTCTGCCCACTCCCCGTCAACCGTGTTTAATGTCACCAAGGTTTTTCTCTCTCCCCTGAACACACACACACACACACACACACACACACACACACACACACACACACACACACAGACACAGACACCTGCGCACACACACACAGTCTTTACATAAGTTGTAACAAAAGGGAGAGAGAGAGAGAGAAAGAAACAGATAGCAGCTCTGTGTGCATGTGTTATGGTAAGAGGGGGAGGTAATGCACAAAAGCCAGAGTTGCTGATTACATCTCTTTTGAGAATATTGTGTGTGTGTGTGTGTGTGTGTGTGTGTGTGTGTGTGTGTGTGTGTGTGTGTGGGGGGGGGGGGGGGGGGTTGTTGAGTAAAACCAGGCATACCAGCGTCTTGACACATGCATATGGTGTTGGCATTTTGGTTTTGTTCTGAGAAAAACAGCATTCCCTCTATCCAAAAGCTTCAGAGTGCAAAAAGGCCTAGTGTGTGTGTGTGCGCGTGTGTGCGTGCGTGCGTGCGTGTGTGAGTCCATTAAGCCTGTTAGAACAGGGGGTTTGTGTGCTGTCAGAGAAGCACACAGGTTAAAGTGTATGATTTGTATAGTGTGTGTGTGTGTGTGTGTGTGTGTGTGTGTGTGTGTGTGTGTGTGTGTGTGTGTGTGTGTGTAGTTCATGTTAAAAGTGAACCAGCGGTGTAATGTGAGTGCTGACAGTTTAATTCCCCAGTGGGAAAGTGCTTTTTGTACAGTAAAAAAAAAAAAGACATGTGACCTAGATAGCTTGCAGCAGTGTACATATCATTAGATTACACAACATATAATCAAATATCATTCATTAAGTGGAGAACTCTTGGTTTGGAAAAATTATCTATAAATAGTGCATGATCAAGGGATATCCTTGGAAAAACTAATAGCTACACTGAGTTCAGGATTTCTGTGCCCTGTTTTCTCGTCAAAGACTTTGAGCAGTAATCGATTTGATTACATTTGATTTGTACTTTAAAGCTAATTATTGCTTTCCTACTTTTCAAGGATGCTGCTATATTTAAAGGAACTTACAAAACTGTTTTTCAAATCTGAAGTATTTCCTTATAGACGAATACGCTGTGTAGCGGCGCCGGCATTACTGCGGTGGCAAGTCGTAGTGACTCAGTGACAGCAGCAGTTGATTGATGACAAACTTTGGCAAGAAATGTAGACGTTATTGACTGTCTGCCAAAGAACAGTTAAGTTTACCATGGTAAAAGAAATATCACTCCTTCTAAAAATAGCACTGCCGGTGTTTCGGTTTGACGAGTGATCGCTTTAGCTGGTGACTTTCAGCCAAATTAATCTGAAGTTGCTCGTAGTAACTTGAGTAAATGTTGCCATAGAAAATAAACACAGATGAGTTTGTATATAAAATTAAAGTGGCATTTGACACAGGCTTTTATGAGTTGTGTTCATGTTTTCATCAGCTGCTTTCTACAACTACAAGCAACCACGGCTCATTCAGCTGAGTTACAGTTAACGTGGCCATTCAATAAACTGAAACCATGGACACCAGCACGTACAATGGTGTTCAGCGCTATATCCAGGCCGGGATCGCTTCTCCGATGTACAGTTACTACCTCTCCCTGAAACCCGGCCTGGACTGTGTGCGGATAGACCTCAAAGGGGGCTAGAGCACCTGCCGTTTGGGCTCCTAGATAGAAAGTGCCCTTTTTCTGAGGAGGTTTTTTTAAATAAATAGATGAATTCCTGTTTGACCCCTTATCACTTTGAACAATTCTTGGGATACCAAATACAGATATAAATTGAGTCAACGCTTTTACCACAGCCTTCGTAGTAATTGACCTCAACGGGTACACAGCGGGATACCTGGTACTTTGGCACATAACTGTCAAGAGATACTTACAACCCAATTTAGAGCACGGTAACGGCCCTACACAGTCCACAATGAGATGTTCAAACGGTTTATTTATAGCAGAGATAGGTTGCAGTGGTGCAGGCGTAATGCCCTGATTCGGCTTCCCCGTAGGCTGGCGCACATGGCTTGTTTTAATGTACGCGGAGACGTCTCTTTTTACCCACGGCCAAAAAAAATGTTTAAGGACGTTCAGATACGTTTTTCTGACACTAAAGTGTCCACTATGGGCCACTTTGAGCACCAGGGAGCGGAATTTAGCTGGCATCACCAACTGGAAAACGGCCTCTCCAACAATATCACCACCCAGGGAAATCCATTTCCTGAACAACTCATTCTGCAAGAAATAACCACTGGCCGTACAATTTATTTCAGAGGCAGACAAGACACGTTCAAACAACTCTTTTAAGGAGGGATCACTCCGTTGCTCATGCAAAAGCTTACTATGTGAAACTGACAGAGGGAAATCCGACAGAGACGGAACCTCCAAATTGACATCACCACAACTGTCAGATAACACATCCAGCTCTGACTTCGGCATTGCGCGCATAACCACACAGGCTGAAAAGACCTCCGGGAATTCACCAGAGCTCTCATCAGAAGTAGCATCCACCGGACAAAGTGTAACCACAGGTGAGGGAGGAGTGTCAGCCCACACACGACTACCAGCCAAACCATTGCCCAAAATAAAGTGAATTCAATGGGCAACGCCGGCCGAACCCCCACAGCAACCTCACCCTGCACAAGCTCACAGTCAAGGATCATTTTATGCAAAGGAATAGGCAAAATTGTTAATCCTATCCCACGACAGAGAATACTCTTATCAAAACTGCCTCGAGTTTTGGTTTCAGACTTAAACGAACCAGACTTCCAAGACCATGTGTGATCAAATGATGCAGCGTCAGTCTTACTCCCTCTCTAGCCAATGTTATCACGCACCGTGCGCTCTCGAAAGGAACCATTATGGAGCACCACATATTCATCTGCTGACACAGCAGCATCAGCAGCAGGGGCATCCTTTTTCTCAGTAATGTAGGTGGCCACTCGGCCAGGAATCAAATTTTTAAAATATTCTCTCCCAAGACCTGAAACGCTGGCGATAAGCCTCTGGCACAAGCTCATATGCCTTAAGCACGGCATTTTTTATTTTTACATAACTAGAGCTATCCTCTAAACTCAACGGCGAATATGCTTCTTGTGCTTTTCCTGTAAGGACGCACTGGAGCATTAGAGCACAGTCCGCATCAGGCCAGTCCCTAGCCTTAGCAGCTCGCTCAAACAATGAAAAAAACACATCTGGGTCCCTCTCATTAAAGTGCGGCAACAAACGCAAATTATTGATATCAAAAGGACGCACACCAACTTTATGCATCTCGCTCTGCTCCTCAGTGGATCACTTGCCACCTTTTACATCAGACAACCGACGAATCTCCAGATCTAACTTTGCTTGTTCCGTTTGCTGGTGAATCCTCGCTACCTCAATATGCTTTTTAATTTCCAACTCTTGCATATATTTTTCATGCTCCCTTTGCAATGCAAGAAGCTCCTTTTGTTGTTCAAAAGTCAACCCCTGTGTCTGGGCAGACATAGTTGTGGAAATCGGAACAGGCTCTTCCTGATCCCCTATCAAAACTCCCATCTAAATTAGTTCTAACTTCAAAGCCACTTTAATATCTTCTTTAAGACGTTTGTCCCCCACAACCACTGAATAATGCTCAGAAAGTTTAAGCAACTGCTCCTTTGTAAATTTATGTAACGCCTCCTCCGAGGGACTAGCAATAAAGGCCTCAAGATCCAACATGTTTATTGTCCAAATCTTTACACTCAACCAGCAAAACACAACTTCTACAATAAAACAGGACCAGCCACACAGTGAAGTTTCCCTGTATATAACAAGTGGGCTTACCCTCAACTGGTTTGGATATTTCCCACTATCTCAAATTAGCCCCACTAAGTAAGCTCCCTCCTAGTCTTCATGCAGCTACTTGCGGTGGGTATTTACGCACTAACGACCGCTGGCTCAGGGTGGCAACTAGCAAGCTAGCAACCCGCCTGAAACCACGGACATGCTGCCAAGCAAAGCTTCAACCACTTTCGCCACAACACTACAACAATCCCCCCGACAAACCCAAAGGGAATGCCGCTACAGCCTACCAGGGAAAAATCCGCACCACTTCACCAAAACTACGCACTGGGAAACATACACCTGTTAATCTGCTACGAGCATAAACAATAGCTGGCTCTAAGACCACAACTCTCCACAGTCCAAATAAGAATAACCTACAGCAGTTACACATCAAACTAAATCATACTGACAATCCCAACAGATCATCCAATTAATCCTGTTCAACCAAACCAAGAGTGTCCTCTTCCTAAACGCTACCGAACAACAAATGTTTACCGCTACCGGCAACAGCAAAACAAAAAATCAACCGGGTCACGTACTCACATTTAATCACGGAACAACACAGAACGAGCCCCCAATTTGTCACAACCCAGGCTCTAGGGCAGGACAAACGGTAAGGACACAAAATGCCAAAATATATAAGCGATTTATTTACAAACAGGACATAAATTGCGAAGCAAGTTATGCAAACAAAAGACAAAGCCAAAACAACGGGGTTTCCTGCTCAGGCATGGAGAGAGAGCAACATCGCGGATGCTGGGCCTTTTATGGTCCTGAGGAGCGCTGCGCCCAGGTGCTCCAGATCAGACGGAATACTGCCATCAGCTCCACTGACACTTTAAACAGATACAACACAGTGACAGGTTAAGCAGGGGCCGTCACAGCCTTTCCTGCCAATCTCATTTATATTAATTGAATCAAAATCAATAAACCAAAACACAAAAGAAGAGGAGAGAGTTAATAATGCCTACATGTGTGTTGGCCCAGCACGGATTACATTTACTATATAATATTTGAAAGCAAAAGGTTTACCTGAAAGCCTTACTGCATTATATTCCATTAGATTTTTAGATTTTGAATGTGCAACTCTGGTGAATTTTGTGTTTTCCTTTACATAAATAATTACATTTCCTTACATTTAGAATCAAGGAAATTAAATGTTTGACGTTCAAACCTTTCTGCGGGTAAATATGTATATAAGGTAAACTTCATGGCACTCCTTTAATACACTACGAGCACTACAAGCCCACCTATATGTTAAGTGCACCTAAATATATCCTGGGTTGTATCCGTAGTTTTGTGTTTCCCACTTTGTCTCTACAGGCTTAACTGATAGATGTGTATAAATCAATGGGAGCAGCAGCTTAAGACATTTATACACTGGACCTGATGTTTTACTGAGACCTGGGGTGGACAAACACACACACACACACACACGCACACACACACACACACACACACACACACACACACACACACACACACACACACACACACACACACACACACACACACATGTGCACATAAAACCCTGAAGCACACTACACAGACACACATGCACACTTTTACAGACACACACACAAGTGCACATCCAAACTCACACACGCACACAGCCCCCTAAGGTCCAGCCTACTCCACAACCCCCCCTTTATAAACTTCCAAACCCCCTTTCCCCATGTCTGCTGAGTTCACAAAGAATTTATTAGCCAAGCCACATCTGCAAGCCATTTCAGCTGTTGTTGTTGAGTCGGGCCGGGTTGAGGAGAAGGACTGGACACTGCATCCAGACCCCCCCCTACTCCTTCTACACCCCCCCCCCCCCTCCCCCTTGGGTCAGGACATCTTAAGAAGGTCCAGGGAGAAGGAAGGATGGTGTGTGTGTGTGTGTGTGTGTGTGTGTGTGTGTGTGTGTGTGTGTGTGTGTGTGTGTGTGTGTGTGTGTGTGTGTAAGAGGAGAGAAACCCATCCTACCATTTCATGCTCAGAGAGACTTTATTGTCCAGGTCCGCTGCTAAGCGCTCAAATTCATTAACATGTTTAAACTGCTTCAAGGTTTCTTCACCGATACCCCACCACCCCACCACCCCCATCTATTGCAACAGCAAAACAATAGTTCTTTTCTCAAGGATTAACATTCAAATGGTGCATAAAGTACAGGCCCTTTGACGTTCATATTAATGGACCTGTGCATGTGAATGAGACACAGTAGGGGGGACAGAGCTGGATGAACACACTGGATATTTGCATGTTTCATTAATCTGCTAACATTTGTCCTTGGGTGGGCCATGTGTGTGTGTGTGAAGGAGCATATTTTAGGCATTCGATCTGTGTGGAATAGAGATGGTCTGTGAAACCACGAAGAAAAAGAAAAAGTCTTCAAAAGTAAAAGGAGCGCACAGAGAGTTTGGGTGGCCCCATCGTGTACAGTGTGTGTGTGAGAGAGCTGGGGATCTACTGTAAGCCCCGTGCACACAGACCGTCATCAGTGATGAATGGGCCTACCTGGTGAGAGCCCTTCACATACACACACAGTCGTCTTGCAAATGGATTACAGCGCACTTGCAATATTCATCCTCTGTTTCACACACACACAGAAACACACTGAGTGCAATCCCCTGTGTGTGTTTATATTGTCCATGTCCCCCCATGGATTACAGCAGCTAAGCGGGGAATGTTGGGAACAGCAGGTGAAGGGCCGTGATGGGTCTTCTTTCCGTGATGTGTAGCTCTGGAACAGCCGGGGGGGCTGAGGTGGCCACACAGGTCTGTAGAGACACAGAGGGACAGAGGGAGCAATGAATGAGGAAAAAAGGACAGAGTGATGTTGAGGTAATAACAGTGGAAGTGTATTTTTCATGCAGATCACTATCTAATTGACATTTGTTTATTTACTAAAGGAATATAAAGTAATGAAACGGACAGCTTGCTATTTAATGCCTTGCTGTCCATTTGCCGGCTGTTTCCCTTACAAGATCCTGCTACAGGTGAGGATTGGCTGTGCTTTGCCACTGCAGCACCAGCAATTCATGCAGGGAAACGGTGCAGAGCTGGTTGTTGGAGATCAAAAAAGAGCTAAAAAGAGAAGAATAGACTTGCATTCATCAAGTGGACACAAAAACGGCTCCTAATGAATGCTATTGATGCTCCGTTTCTGACTGATGTGTAAATAAGCAATGATTTGCTTGGTAAGCTGTTTAAATTACATTTTATATATTTCATTTATAAGGTGTTTGCAGCCAACAAGCCAATTAATGCTGCTTTACCTATATAAGCAGTATTTTGTATCATTAGGTTACAAAAGATATTTGAAGTGGAAGAGATAAAAAAAGAGACAATAATGGATCCTTCTGGTTTATTACAATGTGGGTATAATTATCAAAGTCCAAGCCATATGTTCTATCTGTTATGATAACACACATAATTCTGGCAAGTAAAGTGAGTCCCCAGAGGACTTATTTTTAGCTTTATCGTTGCATTCCCAAATCTTAGTACAACACCTGATGAGTATAATGTTTTTATTACCAATATACATTTTATGAGAAACTTCTAAAGTAAGACCGATGCTGTAATAAACAAGAACTAATAAAGACAATCCTTTAAAGAGACAAACATCCTCTTGTCTCCCTCCATTAATCGCTGAGGGCAGCAGCAGTTAACCTGGCCATCACTACTTCTACAACTGAGGAAACCGCTGTCCAAACAAGATGTTCTGCCACTCCGACACCCCGCTCTGACTCATCTGACTCATCTGACTCATCTTCCTCGTTTTTATCACCTACACCACTTTCCCACAGTTACTTCCAAAGTCATTACTGAGCAGCTTCCAGGTCAACCGTCATGGTGACGGCCTCTGTCTGTAAAGTTTTCTGAGGATAGAGTGTGAGATTCCATGAGAAATATCCGGATATTGTAACATCTGAATATATTACGAGATTATGATTGTGCCAACAGTTTAAACACGCTGACAGCATATAGCATCATGGTTGGGAGGGTGTATTTCTATACAATTACTAATGCTACGCCCCAGTCAACCCAAGGTCACAATTTTCCCAAACTTCAGATCTTCAAATTTATAATCCCAAATGTTACTACCTAGTAACTATAATCTGATCACATCTTTTTTTTCTGTTCTGTAACCGAATACAGTTCTTTGTATCCTAATTACACACGGTGTTCCATCGGTCCTTTCGTCCCCAAGCCTTTCCTGAATTTATGTGTGAGAAGATATTGATAGTGTTCTTCTCCACAACTCCCTGTCTGCATGTGGAGATGCCTGGCCTTGAAAAATAGTCAACAGACTTGATAATACAGGATTTCTTTTATGTGACTTGGTTACAAAACTTGCCGGAGGAATATTCTGATAGAAGGAAGTCTCTGGTTCCCAAGCCAGGGCTATTTGAAGCTACACGCTCTGTCAATGCTGCTGAATCTTGATGTTTCCACTTGCAGACATCAGGCTTTTCTCAGGAAATAACTATAAAAGCAGCAATACTAATAAATATTCAATTGTTTGTGTAATGCTTATTTTGTGCTTTCATTGTGCATGCTAGCTTGTAATACTCTGTTTTATTGCTCAGTGTTGCTCATATTTCATATTTCAAAAGTTTGCCTGCACATTTTTATCTGCACCATAAGATGTGATTCTCTTCTTTCCAAACTATAGACTGACCTGTAGACTTAGGTTTAATTATAAGATACAGAACAACTATAGACAGAACAATAAGGAGACACAGATGTGGTGAGGCAGCAGAGAGCTGGAGGCATGATTTGGAAAAAGAAAGAAAGAAATGGATGGGAACAGAAAGCAGGAAGGTGGTGCTCATCAGTCAGTTATATAAGACAGGAACTGGAACACTGTGAGGAATAACAATACATGATAAGGCGGTGTGTTATGGCCTCTTGGCTGCCGAGTCATGCTGTGTCCTGTTTTAATAAACCTGGAGATCAAAGTCTGGAGTGGATCTGGGGGCAACAGTTGGTGCATTGATTTATATTTCCTAATAACTTTCTACTAGATTAGTTATGTCACATGCAAGTTGCGGCAGAGAAGCTGTTGATCACATATTTGTAAAGAAAAAAAACCTCCTGATCATTGACTGAACTTTCTGGCATCCCCACTGTGTGTTATCCATTTGCCAAAAAACCCATTACAGGTCTTACCTTAAGCAGGTATGTGTAGTAAAACAAACATTGTAAAATGTGTGTACCCGATTAGCTCTGGATTTATATAAATACGGTTTGGAGATAAAGGTGTAGGATTTCATTCCCCTGAAACGCAAATGTAGGTGTGTGTGTTTAGGCACATACAAGCAAGTGTTCCTGTATTCATGTTTGTGTGTGTGTGTGTTGTGACGCCACATAGGAGCCAGGCTGTAATGGTCCAGCTCCGTTTGTTTGCACAGCCACCCAGAGACCCAGCAGGTCTACAGATTCAATCAGAGAGGATGTGGTTTCTCTTCTAATTTCACACAAACAGTTTCTGCTACGCTCTGGGTGCCTGTAGATGAATGGATGTACAGATGGATGGGTAGCAGGAGAT
This sequence comes from Cottoperca gobio, assembly GCF_900634415.1. NCBI lineage: Eukaryota > Metazoa > Chordata > Actinopteri > Perciformes > Bovichtidae > Cottoperca > Cottoperca gobio. The sequence goes on from NC_041369.1 coordinate 6,284,776, forward strand.
AAGAGTGTGTGTTGGAGTGTGTGTGCCTTTCTTTGTCTGCTTGAATCCATGTCTGCACGTAAGGAAACATTAAAAAGGAATTATGTTTGGGCAAAAGCATGTAGAAAGTGTGCATGTGTTCTCATACGTGTATTTATGTGCTACACAAATACACACAGTATTGTGTGTGTGTGTGTGTGTGTGTGTGTGTGTGTGTGTGTGTGTGTGTGTGTGTGTATGTGTGTGTGTGTGTGTGTGTGTGTGTGTGTGTGTGTGTGTGTGTGTATGTGTGTGTGTGTGTGTGTGTGTGTGTGTGTGTGTGTGTGTGTGTGTGTGTGTGTGTGTGTGTGTGTGCAGAATTCCTGACCCACTGCTCTTACAGCAGAGCAGTAATGAGTTTATTAGTCTGGGGATGTATTTAAAGCAGGTCACAGCAGTCTGGATTATTAACAGCAGTCTGTACACACATGGACATGTGATATATGTGGTAGTGGCAGTAATTGTAACAGCAGTAATAATAGTTCAGTGCTAGTTGTTCATGCTGTGGTTGTGTAGTTTTGTTATTAAGGGGTGTGTGCCTGTATTGCATAATTTTCATAATTGAAACCATTTGCCTGTGGATACAGAGGCAAATGCTTGATGCTGTCCAATATTCACACTCCACAGACACGTTTGCAAGTAGTCCAACACTGTGTCAAACTATGACCAACATGGCAACATTTACTAAAATGGATATTGGCAATACATTGGCAATACTGTTTGTGATTATGGTCATGCCAATATAACCACTTTGAAATGATATGGACAAGTAGGATGCAAATTCACCTTCATCTTTAAGATGTAGCATATTTACATAATGATGAATGAAGGTTCTGTTCTGACTGTGGAATAATTTATCCCAAAGGACTGGACACCATAAATGGCTGATTGTGGATACAGTGTGAGCAGGTTTGATTAAAAAAAGTCTACTCATCACTCCACACAGATCTGATATAACAGTCCTCACATTAATACATGAAACTATTTTATTTACATATTTACATCCAGTTTTCTACATTCTTTTCACAGTTTTGAGGTTCTACTGGCTGTCTTTTTATTAGTTCCTCTCTTTGCACACTTTTCTTTTGCAATGTTTTCCAACCGGACAACTGCCACCACCTACTGCTTACCTCGATGAACCAACACTTAATAATCTCATAATGGTAATGATTTAATTAGCATGTTGTTTTGCCAATTTTCTCAAAATTCAGTTAAAATGTGCAATACATTTTGATGGAAACCTGGCTAATGAAACATCTTGCAACACCTTACAAAACTGTGAAAAGTTACTTAGAAATAAGGACTAAATCTGTCCTGATGATCAGAGCCAATCACCATTTTGTTTCCCTTCATTCATTCACTCTGACACTGTTGCCAGTGTAACCAATGTAACCATTTTTATGTTGCTATTTATTATGAATGTAGTTACTAGCTAGCTATCTTTGAAAAAAGATGGCGTCGCCATTCTTAATCCCGGCCAACAGAGCTCTGATTAATCGACTGTTTCTCCAACTGACAGAAGCAGCCTTCACATTAAAACTTTCTTTTGCTGATTTTTTGGAAGTCATTTATATGTCTGGGACAAGACTTGAATGAATGAACGAATGAATCTCTAATTTGAGTCCTAAAATATTCAGGTAGATAGAAGATAATGCTAGTTGTAAACTTCCCAAGTTTAATGAAACAGTGTGTAATGATTTACTCCCAGATGTCTTTGTATCTACCACTATCTTCACTAAGTCGTGCCTGATTAACTCTCACTATTCATTAAGTTCTAATGACTTATGTATTAGTTACTCTTTTGTGCACTCTCAGATAAAATGTTGCATCAAACTGAGTCATTAATAGGAATGTGTCGTTACTTCATGATTACCTTACCACTAATTGCCAAAATTGTGTTATTCCTAACATATGTTTCCTATTAAGTATTAGCCTATAAATCATTGACATTTTTCTTTCAACACAGCTCTCTCACTCTTTGCCGTGTCTGAATTTTCTACACAGTGTTTTTGGTTCCAGGGTTTTAAACGGCCTCTCTGAGCTAGACTGCATTGATGGCAGTAATTGAGTAAAAAGGTGGGTAAACACACAGGTCAAAAGTTAAAGGCAAATATTGACCCACTGACTCGAGACCAGGAGGCTCAAGAAAACAGCTCCACAAAACGAGCAAGGTGAGGAAGTATGTGTCCCGTGGAAAGTTTTTACTGCTGGTTCACAGAACGGCCTTCTTGGACCTTTTTCACAAGCAAAGAAAGCCACACCGCAGATCCAACTTTGTCCATTTCTATATGGGCTTTAAGCTTTCCAGCAACGAGACAACAATTTCAAGTTCAAGTGCCTTTTAATTCCCACAGAGTCAGGCAGGAGGAACTTGTTTCGGCTGAGATGAAAATTACTCTGACATTTACAGCATCGAGCAGTGCCATGCAGAACATAAAAACAACTGATCCAGCAGACTGAACGAAGTGGAACAGTGCTATACTTAATGTTCACAGAAGAAGCCAACGTGGTTGCTTTTTGACATTATGCTGCTTGCTCATATCGCTGCTTCCTTGGACTTTCACAGGCTTCTTTTTATTTGAATGCAGTTTTTTAGTGATCCAACAAACTCAACATTTACTTCCCAAATGGTCTTCTTTGTCCTTCGCCATGCTGGCCAAGCCTTCAAGGTCCTTCTTAAGTTACAGTCGCCTATCGCTGACATTTGCTCAGAAAAATTAGACCCTTGAAAAGATGTCCAATCTCCGAGATTGGACAAAGAACCTTATTGCCTTTCAGAGTAAATTACCTATATCAGTGTATGGATATCTTAGCTATATCTTCAACTGCTTCCAGTGGACATTCATTATGAAAACTCTTGAGTTTCAGCCAAGCAACTATCACGATAAAGGACCCTGAGTGGATATCTAGAGTAGAGGCCATTTTGGTTCTTCAATGACACGTAATGGAGGCCATTGAGTGGTCCCTGGACAGGAAACGAGGGGCCGTTGGGGGTCGTTGACAGGCGTCACTGACCCCTTTCTCCACTCATCTGGGGAGAAACCAGAGCCCTCCAGCTGACAACACAACATCTCCTCACATTCAGGCCCGGCCAAAGATTTGGTGCTAATAGCTGAGGAATGATGATTGTCCCCGCGGTCGGGTTTCACAGAGGAGACGTTTGTGGACAAATGACAGGGAGTGGAGAGTGAGCTCAGTGTCAAACACTATGTGCATGTAAGCTCCTAGAGATGTGCTCCCCAGATTCTTTGTGCGTGGAAATGTCCAACTTTCTATCTTTTGTCTGTGCCTGTGAACATGCTGTTAAAAGCAAGTATATCATAAGCTATAATAAATTCTATAAAATACATATATCAATACTAATCTGAAACTCTGTAAATGTCTTTTAACCACAGTCAAGCTCGGTTATACTCAAATCTTGTAAGTTATGAATTCAGACGACACAACCGTCAATCACCGCAAGACCCACATACACAAATACAGATAATGACATCTGCAGTGAATCAAGTGATCGAGTGACACTTGGTCACACAGATCATTCTCTTCAAACCCACCACATAGGGAGAGTGAGAGGCCTCCACTAGAACGAAAAGTCAAACTCTGTCTCAAACAAACACAACAAACACAAACAAGAAGATTTGCTTAAGACAAGCAAGACCAAACTGGATTAGTGTCGATTGCATGAAGCACTGACTTAAAGGACATAAAGGAGTGACTTGGATGCTGCAGACAAAACTCTGCTTTACTTTTTCAGACCACAGTTTGAAGTCTGAAGATTTGGATGTAGGTCAACAGAGCCCATCTCTCTCTCTCTCTCTCTCTCTCTCTCTCTCTCTCTCTCTCTCTCTCTCTCTCTCTCTCTCTCTCTCTCTCTCTCTCTCGCTCTGTTTAAAAAGCACCCAGACCTCTCGTCCTTCCTCCAACCACAGATATCCTACAGTTTCTGCCAGTCTTCCCTTGGCTCCCATCCAGCAGGAAAGCACAAACCTCCCCTCCTCATCCTAACCCACCATCCATCCCGCCTTCTTTCTCCATTTGTTGTGTAAACCTTGTAACGGCAACCACGGGAATTGTCATGTTTTTACAAGAAATTAGGTTTGACATGACCCTTAAAGGTACAGCGAGCTGCGTGACCCCAAGTCCCCTGAAAGCTATTCAAACCCCAGAAGAGCAAATTAAAAATGCATGGTCATTTATCTGAAGTGACATCTGTTTTTTTTCCCAAGTTCAAGGAAGGTTTTTTTTTTTTTAAGTTACAGGCTTTCGATCCCATCCGTCCATCTCTCTGGAACAGCACTTTTACCACTAATCCTGCTGTCTGACTCAGGCCCGGGACCCTTTTCACATGGATGACCAAGAGGCAGAAACCCCATCTGGGCAGAGGCAACCAAAACCACACCACCTTATGAAGGACGTGTGAGACTCTGAAAATATCTGGGTTTGGAGTAATGATAGGGAATCTGATGTATACTGTAGCACAGAAACATGAATGCTGTTCCTTTGTTTTGTTTTCTTGCCCGCTTCTTTCCCTCAGATACATGTATAAGTGAATCACTGTTTGTGTTGCTGGTACATTGAAGGAGCTGATAGTTGCATCAAACCCAATTTTTATTGGCACAGGTCAAAAGCAAATACCAATGTTCCAGCAGTCAAGCACTATACACACACACGCACAGATTTCTTTGTTTAAAGATACGACAGCGTGCCTGGGGTGTAAAATTAAACTTGTTTAATCAACAAAGTTTTGTTTTTTTAGACACATAAAATTGTCCACAGATCCTCATTCAAGATTTGAATGTGCAAGCATGGGAGTTTAGCGTGCCTATTTTCCTAAAGTAGAGTAAAAGCATGTTTGAGTTTAAACAACATTTATGTGCCAACACATTTCAATACATGTCGATATGAGACCTGATCTCTTGTTTTAGCTCTTTGTTTGCATCACCATGAAGTATCAACTTTACAAAATGGTTGACATATTCGTATTAGTGATGAGAATAACAACTCTGGAGACAAGTCTCTATAGTTGTTTTCCCGTCTAGTGAATTAGACTGAAAGTTATGGAAAGATTGTTTTCACCAAATCTTTAGTCACGGCACACACATCCAAATGTAGTCACAACAGACAGAAACTGGGCAAACGTCATGCCAGAACTGGTTTTCCTGAAAATAACCAGTGAACAATTATAACAATTTATCATAACCCTTTAAAAAAAAAGGCAGCTCACACACTATGATGTTCAGTAATGATAAAGAGTCAAGTCAAATCCATTATATTGTAGGACAACAGATAAAAGTTCATAGGTCACCAGGCTTTTGTCCCCCTGGATGAATCAGTGATGATTCACTGTTGGGAAACTTGAGAGTCTCATCTTGCTTTTCTAAAGTAAAGACACATACAGAGTCTTATTACTAACCAACATTAAACAGAAACACATACACATACAAATAAGGCCAGATTTAAACCCCAGAGAGATAAATGTGGAGCCTGAACATGACACTCACTGTATCAACATAACTGAAAGAGTCACTGAGGGAGAGGACTTTGTGACAACAGAAGACTTCCAGTCAGACAATGATGTGAATCTGAAAGGCATTCTGTGAAAGAAAACTCTGACAAATGAAGGGCTAAAACGCCCAAAAGACAATGACGTGATAGCTAATAACTAAAAAACAAAATGCTGTGAAGCCTGTGAGATAGATGAGACAACTCACATTACTCAGCTACTGTGACATTACTGTTGCAACAGAGTATATCCAGTGCATCATTTGCAATAAGTTGTGTGTATTGATTAATTTGACATTAATACTGTTTGAGTTTAATGCAGCATTTCCACTGCATGGTACGAAACGGCTCTGCTCGACTGTAGTACTACCTGGTAACTGGTACTTGTTTTGGTATTACCTCCGTCGAAGTTCCAAGCAAGCTGATCCAATACTATAAGGAGGAGTTAAACCACTGAAGACCAGTGACGGGTAGGGGTTAAAGAAAATAAATGCAAATGCTGATCCATCTGTTCTGATTGCATAAATTGCAATTGCAGATTTTATGCATATGGTGGTGTGTTCTTTATGCTATGATACCTTAAATTAGATTTTAAAAATCGCAATATATCGCCTTGCTTATAGTATCACAACATATTGATGTATAATGATGCGTATCGTATCAGCAGATTCTGTCCAGTATGCAGCCCTACTATTTGTTCAAAGACAATTTGACCTCCTGCACAGACCCAAGATTTTTGAAATGTCAATTTGTTGTCAGTATTGACGGCAATTGTTTTATTTACTTGACCCACGTTTTTTTTGTCAGTCCGAAAAAAACTACGCTGTTCACTACGCAGTACAATTGACGAAGTGCAGACTTTCTTCTGTTCGGTTGCAGATTAAATGATCCGCGATGTTGCATTAAAGATGATGTCATGGCAATTTTGCGCTGCGGGGTTACGGAGATCAGTTGAGAATTACGCCTACACTGAGGGGGTACTATCCACAGTGGAAAACAAAATAGAGAAATGTACTTGGTACCAAAAGTGAGCTGAGCTGAGTTAAGTTGAGTTGAGTCAAACCATGCAGTGGAAATGAGGCATAAGAGGAGCATATCTGATTTCATTTTTTTTAAGAAAGAAATATTGGCCTCATACATGTACTGCAAATCAGCAAGCTCGTGCATCAGTCTAAGCTTAATATGCAATGAAATCTTCAAAGGGCTTTCCTGTAATACTGAAATCGAGAATGGTACTCAGGGACTTTATTTTCCTCTTCACACTCCATCCAACATACCATTTATTGTGACATTTCTGAAGTGGCATTATTAGGTGCTATTATGAGGTGAATTGCAGTCTATCTCCCAACACGCAACTTCAATGACACTGTAAATGTACATACGCTCCCACACACATGCAGCAGCTGGTGCGTAGGCCTCCCATCTGTACATCTCAGACACTGATAGACCCTCCATTACTTTAATGTGAAAATCACAACCACATGAAATTTCTCCCATGGTTCAAACATATAGAGGCCAGCAACTGCACTGTATGGCAGCCTGTCGCTCCAGTTCTGTGTTTTTTTCCCCTCCTCTCCCTCATCTGTAGATCAGGCACTTCAAGGTTTGCCAACCATAACACAGTTGGCACCGAATTTGCACTCCCATCACTGCAGTGCACGCAAACGTTGTTTAACGTCTTTCTTCTCTTTTTCCTCATCATCTGTTTATTTTGGTTTTCCTTTTCTTTTCCGAATGGAAATTTTGAGGTTGATTGGTGTTGCCTGTTCCGGGCGAACAGTTCCAAGCACAAAGGGTAGGATGAGGGATGGGCGGAGGGTTGAAGAGAGACAGCAAGAAGTTGCGGGAGAAATATAGGTTTTAACCGGCAATGAGGGAGCTTCAAAACGGCTCCCATGTGTTCTTTATTTCAGCTGGGGTTTGATGGCAAATGGAGCGAGGCGAGAGCTGGCTAGACCCTCTACCCGACACACAAGTAATGTACATGCACACACACACACACACACACACACACACACACAGAAATACGTACATACTCTACCCACTATCCCCATCCGCCAACCACATCCACTGACTACAAACCGATACAGAGCAGAGGACTGTACTTTCCCAGACCCTGCTGCCAGTTTGGACTTATTACATTACCTAGATTTGGTATATGACAAAACAACAAGACACTGAGGTTCAAAGGAATGGAGGACTGTTTTACAAACCCATGAATATACACGTATTATAGATTACAGTCATCCAGGGGAGGCAATTGAGAACACTTTCTCCTTTCCAGCAGCATTCTGCTTCACATTCAATCAGTTTCAGGCATGGGAGCTGCCTGTAGACTGCTGGCCGCACAGCTTCCTGCTTTGCTCAAGGGAAAACAATGCAACTGATGACGTGGAAGAGAATATTATTCATTCACTTCTTCATCTTCATGGCTGGTCAAAAGATTGAAACGAACACACGTGCATCCACAAACCTATTGTGTCATACTTAAATGATGAATGTCTTGGCCACCTTTACTAAAGGAAAATTCTGGTTATTGGGTCTCCCTTCTGTCTGTAATGATTTGAAAATCATCGGAAATCAATTGCCTTCCTTTTCAATCTTCATTCTCTTCCAATTAGGTTTGGCTAACATCATCTGCTCATGGTTCTTGCCATGTCTGACTTAATTTGGTTTATACATGCTTTTAATATGACCTCCGCCAAGGAGATTATGTTTCCGGTTCGGTTTGTTGATTTGTTGGTTGGTTTGACTGCTTTACAGGATTACGGAAAAAGCTACAAGCCCGATTTTCATGAAAGTTGGTGATAGGGTGAAGCATGGGCCAAGGAAGAACCAAATATATTTTGGAGCGGATTTGGCCGAGATACGCATTATTTTTCACTTTGTGTAGGTTGCTCTCTTTAAGTGCCCTTCTAGTTACTGATACAAATGATGGCCAAAACTACCTGGTACTGTACAATGAGTTAATCGGAGTATTTTCAATGAGAATTGCTGTCTTCTGCTTCTGGAAACAGGTCGATAAGAGCGGTGAGACTGAACTAAAACAGAAAAGTTGTAGGCAATAGAACCGTTTTGGCTGACTGACGACGAAACTCTCCACTAGAGCTGAGGGGAACTGTAGAGTTGAGTTTTGAGTCTCTGTGGGTTCTTGACTACTACAGACATCATTCATAGGTAATAAGGTTTTCCATTGTTAATTTGATATAAGACCCTAGTTTCACAGTACAAATGTATGTCTATCGGTGTCAGTAATGTTTTCCATTTGTGACATAACCTTTGTATTTAAGCCATCTGATACTGAATGATCATTACTATTTACAACAAACATGTCTCAGTTGTTCTTTAACGCTCACTGCTTGTCAAACTCTAATTTGTCAGAGCAAATGATCGGTTTCGTACTGCTAGGAAGGAAGGCAGTCATGGAAACAAGAATATTATAGATAAACACAGGAGGTGAAGCCCTCCTCTGTTTGTTCTGCTGTAAACATCAAGCACTTTCATGCTGGTGGAATGCATCGGCCTTGTGTTTCTGAGTGCATGTGTGTGCTTTCATGTATGAATGTGTATAGAGGTCCATATCTGTTTATCCTCACCCTCGCATGTGTCAGCACTGTTGCTCAACCTTGAGGTGTCAGCAATATTACTGCGTTGTGTTTCAGTGAACAAATTGACCTCGCTCACTGCCATTTGCAGCACAAATGTTGTTGCGGTAACAGGCGGGAAAATATAGCTCTTATAATCGTGGCTGCTGATGGGAGATGTAGCTCCAAAGTTCAGCTGCAGCCAAGCTCTCAAACCCACCAGATGAAGAAACAAGGTGACCGTGGTTAACATCAGCCAGGCAAAGTTTTGCTTGTCATTTGAAATAAATGGATTTCTTGAGGTTTCTTTAGTTTATTGCAGTGTCTAACATTCAAGCCATATGGTTGTAAAGAGAGTATACATAGAAACAAGGGTCATAAATCAATGTTTGCAAGTGTGACAAAGTGGTTAAAGGCGCATTTTTCAACATCAGTATATCAAATACTGACGAGACTGTGTTTAGGATAATTGGCAGCCTCCATCTCACACTGCTTATATTGCGTAAGGATAAGGCTTGTATTATGGCAGTAGTACATTTATCTTAATTTATAGCAACAAATGGACTGAAAGGACAAAAAACTAACTAAACCAACTAAATTCATGGCTATCAACAATACAACAAATTTTGGACACGGAAAAATAAACTTTTATCACAGATCATATAAAACAAAATTGAATAATATTTACACCACAGACGGACTCCGTATATATAACATATTATTTCAATCCAGCCCAAAATCTGCAATAAACAGGTATACCTCCCCCATCACAATCCCAATGTTCTTTTTTTGTTTTTTTGTTTTGGTTATTTTGTTATTTATTTAACTTGTATAAAAAGCAAAGAAATGTGCAATGGACTCTGAAGTAAACAATGGCCTGGAAGATGATGAAAGAAACATTGCAATAAAGTATTGAAAAAAAGACAAGATAACATATTCCTTCACAACAATAAACATGGCCAGCAAAGCATATTCCTCTTAGTATATGTAACCTACCGAACCTACCAATTGGTTTATTTGCCTAACCAAAACATTAACCATAGAACCACCAGATCAGAAAGCGAACATAGGGGTTGTTTTGGAAGGCAGAGACATGACATTATGACATGTATGTTAGGAGGGTGGAGGATCATTCTCCTAATCTGATAGAAAATGTCAATGGTCTTTGCTTAATAACTTGACCTATAACCTTGAAACACATACACACTGCACTGTGCAGATCGGCCATTTGGTAACCTTTCAGACACAGGAAAAGATGTGGTGTGATAGATTACTAGAATAAACATCAATCAGGATGTTACATCACTCTCTCGGTTTGCACATGCTGTTCTGGGGGAGCGCTAACAGCAGACCAGATGTGGCTGTAATGATATTATATTTGTTGGACTTGTATAGGAACAACCGGCTTCACCCAAAGCACCTTCAACACGTAATCATCCACACTAGAGCTACCGAAGCGAACCGGTCCAATGCCTTGTCTGAAGATGAATTTAAGCTTCACTACAGCCAGTGTTGGCGCTCAAAGACTGAGTGCAGTGCAGCGGTTTGATAGCATCCCTGCCAAACATTTGGATGTTTTATCTCTCTTAAAGTTTGGCCGCTTCGCTGTCTGGTGATGATGTTTGTTAACATTACCATGGAAATGTTGGACATAACAATTATTATGATAACGGAAGGCATGATGAGGGAGTTTCCACGGAAAGAGATCATGTGTGTGTGTGTGTGTGTGTGCGTGTGCGTGTGCGTGTGCGTGTGTGTGTGTGTATCTGTGGTGGAGAGATCGGAGCGATATCTGTGTGATGATACTAGGTGGTTTAGACTGATGCAGGTTGGTGGCTCTTACTCCTCATACGTCTCTCTCTCTCTCTCTCTCTCTCTCTCGCTCTCTCTCTCTCTCTCTCTTCTCATAGCTTTATTTTATGGGAAATAATCCCGTTTTTTGTTTCATGACCTGCCAGATACTTTGTATTTATAAGACTAAATGTGAAAGTTTTCATTGTAATAAATGAAACGCTTTCAATGAAAATGCAGATTGACTAACTGCTCAGACCTGGGGCAAACTGCAGTCCTTCACTCAATTGACAAAAGTGACCGTTTGATAGAATGATGTAGGAGTTTTGTGCTGCCTTAATAGACAGCAATCTGATTAAATAATTTGTTTAATTTTTGCTGTTTCAGATCAGTCAGAGCAGCTAAACTGACAATCAAGGCCTCTTCACAGAAGAATGTGTCTCAGCTGCAGTTCTGATGTTCTCCTGCAGGGAGAGAGAAAGGAGAGCACATTACAACTGATCTCATATCACTGCACTGGCTTTCAGCACAGACTAGAGACTTTAAGGGTGGTATTGTTGTATCACAAAGTGCGTTTTTATGTGTTTTTAGTGGGAAGGCCAAAAGCTTGCAATATTGTGAAAAACGACTAATAAAGGATTTCTGATTTTGATTCCGATTCTGATTAGCACCGCACTAACTAGTTAGCACCAATAACTCTTAATTCAATGCACACTAATATTTGCATTACAGTCGAATAGTCACAGAAACGCAAATTAATTTTGTTTGAAGTTTCTGCTAATTTTGAATGGAAACTTGATTTATATGACCCATGAAAGAAGAAAAACGTCCTTACATCTAATTTATTAGATTATGTTGGCTAATGTTAGCAAACATTAGGTTGATATTGCTGTACAGTGGACATTACTGAGGCTTTTCTTTTTTTACTGCTACTTCAAGGTCTGTGGAAGTCTTTAGCTTTAATGCTGCTAGTTGCTGGAACAGCCTTCCTGAGGACATCAGATGTGCTCAGACATCCTTTGGAAGCAGCCTCAAAACATTTCTCTATTAACTTTCAATAATAACTATTCCATACTTATTGGATTGTGTTTGCTCTCCTGTGTGCATGTGGTTGTGGATGGGTCTCTCTTGAAAATCTTTAATGTTCAATGTAAAGCGCATTGAGATGTTCCTTCACATGTAATGCTATATAGTCTTGACAAAACACAAACTTAAGCAGATTTGAGTAAATCCATCAGGGAAGATATAAAAGCAGTCGTTGGTGCTTTTGGAAGACTTTAAAAAAAAATCTCAAACACCTTTTAGCAGCATGTGTATATGTAACACAGCCCCAATGGGAAATGAAGCCAAAACCATAACAGTGTTGATTAACTGAAATCATAATTAGGTTTCATAATATCAGAGATACAGGCTGTAGATCTTTGCAGCATGCCAAAACTTGTGACAACTTGATGATATTAACCATTGGCAGCACCTTCAGGCAGCAAGGGATAGCTGTTTAGTTTGAAATAACTGCATTTTGTTCTTTAATATTAATCCAACTTTAATTTTAATTAATTGTGCATGTATTGTGTTGTATTAAAGGTTCAATAAATTGTGCAGTTGTCCATGCCAGTTATTGACTGTACGTGATATCCTGTTTCTCATGCACTATGCCAGGACTCTGTGTGTCCTACTGTGAAGAACTATTTGCCAATAAGTCATCATCGATATAACAACATGATAATCCTTAATATTTATTGTACTCTGTGATTTAAAGTGGCTCGGATTCTGTTCCTGATCTAATGAGTCGGAGCTGCAGACAGTTTCTGCCAAACATTTCTGAGCACAAGTTCCAAAACAAACCCTTGCAGACGTTGGGGTGAGTCTGTCAGTCTTGTGAAATCAAACCCGTTAACCCTCTCTTGTTGTTCCTCCTCCTCCTCCTCCTCTACAGTACATGTTGAAGAGTAAATGCCCCACAATGACCGAGAGAAGGCAAACAGAGTCTGGACTCTGCTCTGGTCACTCCCTCCTTTCATTCACAATCTCGCCCTCCTCATCTCCTCTTTTCTTCAACCCTTATCACAAGTTTATGACTACAAAGTAGAACTGATAATGTTTTTATGTTTGCTCTGCAGTTAGTAAATATATATTTAGGACTGTCAGGATATCAGATTTTTAGTACATGATTATCGCGGTCAAAAGAATCCACCATTATGATATTATCGCGATAGGCCAGCGACATAAATTTAAAGAACTCAATGGCCAAATTCATCTTTAACTTTTTTTATTGTGCGTTTTGTGTATTTTTTAGCAAATGAATGACAAATACGAGTGCAGGGAGGTTGAAAGAGTCTGAAATGATTTAAGAGGAGCTGGATTATTTACACGATATCATTATACTGTTAATTTTTTAATATCCCAGTATATCGCGACACCCTTAATATACTCTATATGTATATAAACCTATATGTATCCATATAAATATCATCACTGTGTTTTGACAAGTCTGAAATAGTCAAGGAATAAGCAACTAATGGTTAACCAAATGGAAAACAAATTTAACAACGCAATGGGTCCTCCAAAGTTTTTAATGTTGAATCTATTGAATCTGGGGCTGTTTATTATGTAACAACACCCACATTTTGTAATAAAGTGAAAATGTATTACATTTTGCTTCATTATGTCACGAACCACGGAATGAAAAAACAAAGGATCCAAAATACACGACACAAAAAAAATATTTTAATCCAAAATCCCATTAACAAGAAACACTTGATTAAGTTTACAAGACGAAAAGGCACAACACAAGGGGAAACAGGACTATTTATACATAAGGTAAGGACACAGGTGTCAACAATCAGGGGCGGGGCAGACGATCACAGAAGCGGGAAAGCACACAAAGGCAGGAAGTTAAGTGACCTGGAACGAGAGGGAAAGGTGAGTTTCAAATCAAAACAGGAAGTGCAAGACGACACTAGACAAGAGTGACTGTAACTTAACATAACGTGACCTGAGAGACATTAAACATGAACTAAACTATAACATAAATACATGACATAACATTAAATAATCTGACGGGACATGACAGTACCCTCCCTTTTAGGCCCGACTCCTGACGCCCCAGGGACTTCAGGGTGCTGGAGGTACACGTATCGGATGAGAGTTTTGTCCACGATGAAGCTGGTTGGGACCCACTGGCGTTCCTCTGTGCCATAACCTTTCCAATCGACAAGGAGCTGTCGACCAGGACCCCGGTTGTGGACGGTAAGAAGCTTCTTGACCGTATATACCGGACCGCCTTCGATGATCCGAGGGGGAGGAGGAGGCTTGGAAGGGGGCACAAGTTAACTGTCCTGGACTGGCTTGACCTTTAGCGACATGGAATGACAGGTGGACCTTCCATGACCTGGGGATTCTTAGACAGACAGAGACCAGATTCATTATTTTTGAAATTGGAAAAGGGTCCACAAACCTGGGGGCCAACTTCCGGGAATGGATGTGGAGAGGTAGGTCCTTTGTGGCAAGCCACACTCTCTGGCCTAGTCTGTAGAGTGGCGCTGGTCTGCGGTGGCGATCCGCTGAATTTTTCATCCGGGCTGCGCTTCAGACGAGAGCCTGCCGAGCTCTAGCCCAGATTCGGCGACAGCGCTTGATCACGGCATGAGCCGATGGGACTGCAACCTCCATCTCGTTGGATGGGAATAGGTGCGGCTGGTACCCATTTGCACAATGGAAAGGGTAAAGACCAGTGGTGGACGTAGGCAAGGTGTTGTAGGCGTATTCCACCCAGGTGAGGTGGTCACTCCAGGTGGCCTGGTTCTGGGACACAAGGCAACGAAGGAGTGTCTCGAGTTCCTGGTTGATGTGCTCCGTTTGACCATTAGACTGTGGATGGTATCCTGAAGACAGGCTGACGGTGGCGCCAAGGAAATGGCAGAACTCCTTCCAGAAACGTGAAATTAGCTGTGGGCCTCAGTCTGATACAATGTCCCTGGGAAAACTATGAATACGGAAGACTATGAATATGGAAAATATGACGCAACATGACCTCTGCCGTTACCTTGGCAGAGGGAAGCTTGGTTAGGGCAATGAAATGTGCCATTTTACTAAAGCGGTCTACTATCTTTTGAAGGTGGTAAACCGGTCACAAAGTCAATGGAGATGTGGGACCATGGGCGTTGAGAAACTGGAAGCGGCGTAGACCCATCTGAGCCCTGTATGATGTTTTATTCCGGGCACAGACAGGACAGGCCGCCACATACTCGGATACCTCCGACTTCATGGATGGCCACCAAAACCGCTGCTTCAGTACGAACATGGTTTGCTTAACCCTGGGATGGCATGATAGAAAGGACGTGTGACCCCAGTGAATTACCTTCGATCGTAGTGCCACTGGGACAAACAAACGGTTGTCTGGACAACCACTAGGTGCTGGACTCACATTAGCCTGCTTAACATCCTCTTCTATCTGTCATGACACCGCTCCAACCACATGGTTAAGTGGAAGGATTGATTTGGGTTCTTTGGCACTATGTTCAACTTCAAACAGGCGTGACAGTGCATCTGGCTTGGCGTTTTGTGATCCTGTTCGGTATAATAATGTGAAATTGAACCTGTTAAAAAACAAGGTCCACCTAGCTTGACGGGAATTAAGTCTTTTGTCTTTCCTGATGTATTCCAAGTTCTTGTGTTCGGTCCACACAACAATGCCCTCGTTTGAGGTATCCACCTCAACCACAAATTGCCGTTGGGGGTCAGGAACGGAGAGTACTGGTGCCGTGGTGAATCTTTCTTTTAGGGTCCGGAAAGCCTTTTCCGCCTGGGAACGAAAAAGGAACCTTGGGAGAGGTGAGTGCATGCAGGGGTGCAGCAACTGTGCTAATGGTACGGATAAACTTGAGATAGAAATTTGCAAACCCTAGAAATTGCTGGACCTTTTTCCTGTTAACCGGAGCTGGCCAATCGACCACGGCAATGACCTTAGCAGGGTCCATCTGTATTTTGTTGGCTGTGATGATATAACCCAGGAAGGAGACGGAGGCCGCATAAAACTCACATTTCTCGGCTTTGACATAGAGATGGTTGGATAACAGTTTGTCAAGAACCTGGCGAACATGGTTTACATGGGACTGAATGTCTGAGGAAACAAATCTAAATATCATCAAAGTACACGAACACAGGTAGTCCCTCAGATCATCATTAACAAATGTTTGAAAGACAGCAGGTGCTGGTAAGACCAAATGGCATGACCAGATACTTGTAGTGACCACTATTAGTATTGAATCCGGTTTTCCACTCATCACCTTCTCTGATTCTGATGAGGTGGTAGGCGTTCCTAAGGAAGAAGAAACCCGCTCCTGCGAGAGAAGAGGATGGACGGATGATCCCAGCTTCCCAGTGGTGATGTATTTGTCCGTTTCCACGCTCTCCGGCCCAGATATGGAGTAAAGGTGAGGATGGAGCAACATAGCTTTAGCCTTGTTGAACACTTCTTTTAAGTCATGATAACATGAGGGAACTTTAGCCAAATCTGGGTACAGAGAGTCGTTACTTGGTTCATTGATATGATTGTTAACTGGGTAAACAGAGTTGTTACTTGGTTCATTGACAGAGATTTTTTTTTTTTCTCCACCCTTTAATTTTGCCTGTGCACCAGTCAATATGGGGATTGTGCTTAGTTAGCCATGGGTAGCCCAAAATCAGTGGGTGTTGTGCTGAATTGAATACATGGAATTTCATCCATTCAGTGTGGTCACCATTTACCACAACTAGTATGGGCTTGGTGCAGTGGGTCACTATGAATAACAATCGACCATCTAAGGCGCTGGCATTAATGGGCTTAGTCAAGGGAACAGTCTTGACCTGACATTGTTTGGCTAGATGCCAGTCCATGAGGCTTTCATCAGCCCCAGAATCAACTAGCACCTCTTGATTTAAAACTTGGTTATTCACAGAAAGGGTTACCTGAGTCATTGAACGAGGAGGGAAACAAGAAGAGAGTTGGCTCATCAGCGCCCTCCTCCGAGCTGGTGAGCAGTCTGCAAGCTGATGCCCTTGTTGGCCGCAGTAAAAGCAACAACCTTACCGGAGGCGGCGCTGTCTCTCTTGGTCCTTCCCAGCTGCATCGGTTCCTCCGATGCCTGGGATGACGCTGGTCTCTCGGGGGCTGATAGTCTGGAAGGCGAGGATGTCCATGGTGGACGACCCACAGGAGAGCGTCCCTGGTGACTAGGAGAGCAAATAGCGGGTGTTTGCCATTCCCTATCTCGCTCCCTCAGTCTGCTGTCCACGCGAATCGCCATGGCAATGATGGTCTCAAGATCCTCGGATAGTTCTAGGGCGCCAATTAGTCTTTGATCGGATCCGACAATCTGTCCATAAAAGCATTGACTAAAGCTGACGAGTTCTAACCACCATCAGCGGCTATGGTACGGAACTCAATGGCGTAATCGACTACTTGCTACTGACGTTGCTTGATTTGCATGAGTATGAGAGATGCTTCTCTTGCCGGGGACGTATGATCAAAAATGTTTACTTAATGTGTCTTTAAATAAAATCAATGACTGACAAATCTCCGAGTCTCTTGACCACTCGGCTGTGGCCCAAGCGACGGCTCTCCCGGTTAAGTGGGACAGAATAAAAGCCATTTTAGCTTGATCTGAACCAAAGGCGGCGCGATTTTGTTTAAAATGCAAGTCGCATTGAACTAAGAATGTTCTACAATCACTTGACTTGCCTGAATACTTTTCCGGGGAGGCCAGACGCAGAGACGGAGAGGCAACATGGTTCATGGCTTGAACGATGGCTGGGCTTGGAGCAGGTGGAACATCCACAGCCTCCAGCAGTCTCCAGCTGGGTGAGGACATGTTGGAGCTGGACTGCCAGGTGGTTCACTTGGTTGGTGACTGAGGCTTGGAAGTCCGCCTGACGGTTGGTGAGGTCCTTCACTCCATGCTGGATGTAGCCCAGCTGTTTCTCATGCTGGTGGAGCAGTTTCTTCTGCAAAGACAGGGTGGCCTTGAATGAGTCGGCTGGATCCATTCTGGCCAGTTCATTCTGTTACGAACCACGGAATGAAAAAACATAGGATCCAAAATACACGACTCAAACAGCGACGTTCAAACAAAAAAGATCTTTTAATCCAAAATCCCATTAAGAAGAAACATACACTTGATTAAGTTTACAAGACAAACTGGCACAAGACAAGGGGAGACAGGACTATTTATACATGATACCTCAGGTGACAACAATCAGGGGCGGGGCAGAAGATCACAGAAGCGGGAAAACACACAAAGGCAGGAAGTTAAGTGACCTGGAACGAGAGAAAGATGAGTTTCAAAACAAAACAGGAAGTGCAAGACAACACTAGACAAGATTGACTGTAACTTAACATAACGGGACCTGAGAGACATTAAACACTGAACATGAACTAAACATAAATATATAACATAAATACATGACATAACATTAAATAATCTGACGGGACATGACACATTATAATATAATGTGGTGTCACAGGACTTGATTTAACTGTATGCTCATTTTAGAGGCCGCAGTTTGTGATGTTGAAGTGCATTACTTTATCCTAAAACTATAGACATATACACAGTAACAGCAGCCAAGCAGGTGCACATACACTCTCCAGCCTTTTCCCCTTATTGTTCTACCTGATTAAACATTAAGTTAGAAGGCCTTCATGTTCCTGCTTGGGAACTCAGCTTTGGCACACAACCTGGCTCCAGCTCTGCTACACATGAGAAAAATCATCATGTATGGGATTTACACAATTTCCATGCAGAAATCCAATGGAACAATATTTATATTTTTGAAAGTATGTGTTTCCACCCCCTTCACACACACACACACACACACACACACACACACACACACACACACACACACACACACACACACACACACACACACACACACACACTGTGAGACAAGGAGTTCATTGAGTGAAGAAAATACGGCTAAGCCCTCTTGATTGCTGGAGTGGCCTTTTCCTCCAACTCCCTTGAGTCACCTGCTGCTTACCCCCACCAGCTCCACCCTGCTCTGCCATTTTTCTTATTCTGCCTTTACATTGTTTGCCCACAGCTGGCCAATAATGTGTTAATCCGCTGAGCACGCCAGCAGATTAATTGAGGACGTTTTCCTTTGATCAGGACGACCATATTTTACGCTTGAAATATTTAAACCCAATCAGTGGTGATCAATTCAGAACAATAGCTAATAGCGGAGTTGAGGAGCAGCAAGTGCCCTCTCGTCTTTTTCTCCTCCTCCTTCTTCTTCTCCTTGTGTTGTTTTTTCTGTCCGCTGATGATGACCCCCTGCCAGCAATCAAGGCAGCACAGGAAGGATTAGATGGACATTAACTATGATTATTGGGAACAACAACAAGGCAGCCAAACAAAGGCTCCACTCCTATGGCATCTTGGAGCCGCTTTGAAGAGGGCTTCTCTTTCTTGATTTCCTCGCACACACCGCACGCAAACACACACATGTACACTCGCAGAGGCATGTGCGCAAATATGCACAGATGTACACACAGATATGCACACATGCAAACACACAAAGCACACACTTTTCCATCTGTAGGCCGCCTTTCAGCCTGACTGAGGAGCTATAAGTCAAAGCCTGAAGAAAGAGAAGGAGCCCTGGACTTGTGTTTGTGATAGAAAGGAGCAGAGCATGTGTGCATGCATGTGTGTGTGTGTGTGTGTGTGTGTGTGTGTGTGTGTGTGTGTGTGTGTGTGTGTGTGTTTGTGAGAGATTTAAGGGGAACTGTAGGGCCATAAACCCCCCGGGCTAAAAGAGAACAAAGGGCAGACATTCATTAATCTCTTTGTGCAGGCCTGTATTCTCTCCACTCCACTGGAGTACAGTCAGCCACACACACTCTGCTGCAAAACTTTTTATAAGAGCGATCTGTTCTTTCAAATCACTCCTCAAAACCTTTTTGAAATGCGAGTAAATCACTTCATTTTGCAACATGTGAGTGTCTGAGGTTCGCTTACTTTTGGGTTTTTATTTCCATTTAATTTGTATTGTTGTAATTGTCTGATTTGATGCCTTTGCAGTCCTGAAATGTTTTGTTCCTGTTTTAATTATGTAAAGCAATTTGTACATTTGTTTTGTAAAGCGCAGTATAAATCATCTTTATCATCATTATTATTATTATTATTATTATATATGACAACCTGCCTCCTCGGTGTTGTTGAATGCAGGGACGTGCACAGACATTTTGAGGGGCTGTTTCTTTTACATGAAAAAAGGAAAACTGCCCACCCAGATTATAGGTGTCACCCATCAGCCTGTACCTGAATTTAGTCTGACCACAAATCATTAAAGCCCATGTCCAAAGTAAAGTTTTTTGAAAGTTAAATCAATTAGCCCACATTCGAATTCTGTAGGCGTTTTCATCCTTGTCCACATAATTTTCCATTCAAAATTTAGTGATGCTGACTCACCAGGGGTGACAAGGATTTTGATTTACAGGGAAAAAACTCCCCTTAGAATAATATCATCTTACAGCTACATATGTTTTTTTGGATTCACAGCCCCTTTTTTTATGACATGCCTCAACCACAACAGCAAAAATAAAACAATCATTACTTTCTTCCTCAAGAGGAGCAGCTCAGCCAAAGAGGGCAAATGGGCTGTTGCTCTGCCAACATTAGCCCGGCCTTGTGCAAGTCCTTGTGTGTGATCCCAAATCAGTTAAATATGGGCACACTGCTTCTTAAAAAATGCATCTTTACTGTTTATGTATTTCTTCCATTGATGTGGACACAAATAAATAAATGATTTGAGGGAGCTGCTGTTGCAGTTAGGCCATGGAGGCAGGATGTTCCCATGCTATGGAGTGTCAGGCAGCTGGCTGGCCCGCGGCCAAGCCAAACCTGTGGCGGCTGAAGGAGAGCGGCCCAACACTGAGATCCAGTTACCATTTCCTCAATCACCAGCCGAGAGAGAAAGAGACCTGATGAGCAGTCTTTCCTGTCTACACAGAGATGATAAAATGATAGATTTGGGAGAGTAGCCTTGGCTGTGGGCAAGCGCCCCGCGCCAGCTAAAGATGAAAGCCGTCTGTCAAATTTCACTCGGAAAGATAAACTGCCAATTCTCGTGTTTCTTCTTCTTGTCCTCCCATCATGCCCATCAACCTCCGCCCCCGTGGAAAAGCAGGGAGAGGTAAAAGAAGGAGAGGGGGGGGAGTGTGTGTACCCCATATGGAAGCCATTCTCCCTGCCTCCTCTGTTTGGTCCTGGGAATGTTTTGGCGTGCGCTGGAGATGAGCGCTGTGATGTCACTTGCTGGCACAGTACTGCTGTGTCAGTAAAGAGGAGGAGAAAGGGAGGACCGGGAGAAACAGGGCTGGTGTTGGCGGTCGGCGGGAGGAGGAGGAGGAGGGGTAGGAGAGTGAATTGCTGAGCCGCCAGTTTTCTTCTCGCCACACTGTAAATTAGCGTGCCGGTTCCTTGATGGAAATCATTTAGGGGGAAACACAGAGGGGCCTCCTGAGACCCCAGAAATGCGAGAGAGCCGTGTTCTGTCGAAGATGGGGGATGGTTCAGGTTTTGGTATCTTTTCAAAAAGAAGGCCATAAACACAACATCTCTCCCTCAGGCCGAGCACATGAGAAGGAGCAGATGAGTCCTGATGTGAAACAGCAGAGGCTGCTTCTGATAAAGTCTTTACGTACTCCCCCCTTTACGGAAAAAATCTGAGGCAGTACAAACAGCCCGACCTCGCACTCTGCTGGAGATAATTAGGTAAAAATAGAAGTGCAATTTCCACTGGTGAATGTTCCAGAGCTGTGGTGCTCTCATACTGATTGTCTCTTGAAGTGGGGCGTTCTGCAATCTTCAGTCACACTCTCAGGCATTTATTGTGCTGTAAACCAGGAACACTTAAACGCCATACCTATCGAGTGCTGCAGGAATGAGTCGTAAAACCCGGAAATGAGTCAGCATTTTTCACTTCCTGTTCCCTTGAATCAAAGTCAATAAGGGTTTTTAGTGAGCTGCCTGAAATAAGTTCTGTGGTGGTTTCGTTTTATGACAGCAAATACTTAAGTAAATAACCCACTTGAGAATTTTAAAGCTTTTATGTGTCTTAAAAAAGGTACTCCGAGCACAGGGAAACTCATTTACTCAGTGGTGGTGACGTCGAAGTCATGTGACCGTGGTGGAGTTTATTTATAGCATAATGTTCGCTTTTTATTTCTGGTGATTGCATCTATGCTTCAAAAATAGTAAAAGTAGTGTTGATTAACCCTTGCTGCAGAGCATATTCTCTGCAATAATCCAAAATCCAATGGCCCCATTAAGCTTACTGTTGAGGGAACCAGGGAGATGCTAACTTCCAGGTAAAAATACTTCATCCTTGCAGAACTTTATTGATTACTTGTTGGACGATTAAAATAAATATTTAGTCCATTATGTTAACACACCAGCGGCGAGAAAGTTGCCAACATGAATAGTTGTGGTCCGCTTTTCATCGCATTTGTTAAAAGGATGAAAGGAGGTGAATGGTCTTCAGCTAGAGAAGAGACATGAGATTTTTTATTATTTTAAATGATTTTAACATGCACTGTAGCTGTGTGTGTGTGTGTGTGTGTGTGTGTGTGTGTGTGTGTGTGTGTGTGTGTGTGTGTGTGTGTACTATACTGATAGCTCCTTTTCAGAATCAGCAGAATTGCAGTAATCGGTCCAGTTCTTTTTGATCTGAGCTTCCAGCATGTCAGTACAGTGGAAACTACTTATAGTGGTGACAGTTACAGGGATCAACTCTTTATAAGCATGTACTGCATTGGAAACAGCTGTACTGTATTTTGAAATTAAAATTCAGTAAATAGTGAAGCTGTCCGTTTCATTGCTTTATATTCATGTAATTTTCACGAGAAATTAAGAAAGAAATCAGAATCAGAATCAGAAATCCTTTATTAGTTCCACAATGGGGGAATGTACCTTGTTACACCAAAATAACAATAAAGTAAAGTGGCGAGTACACAACAATTAAATAGAGTAAAATTACAAAGTCGTTGATAAAAAGTTGTAAAATGAATAATGCACATGGCAGTGGTGGAATATTCAGTGTGTGTGGTGGGGCCGTGGTGATTGTACAATATGACCGCTGCAGGAAGGAAGGACTAATAAAAGGTGCTAATAATAATCACCCGCTTATAGTGATCAATTTGACCTGGACAATGTGACCTGTAATCACTATCAGAGGTTACCACTGTTATGTATGAAAGCTCTAAACGATCTTGAAGAACTACCTGATGGCTGCACTTTGTTATGTGTTTTGAATTTTCACCAAAAAAGATTTTTAGACGCACAGATGCAGACTTAGTACTGAGCTTTTTGAAAGTAGCCCAAAGTCACTATTTGAAACAGCATTACTGCTAATGTGTGTGTGTCAAAGTTTCATATTTAATAAAAAGCCAATGTTGAGCTGATACCTAACCACACACTACACACATATAAACACACACTCCTCTACCTCTGTCTCTCTTCTTTACAGTTGTGGAGAGAACTGAGCTTTCAGGTTTTACATTTGGACAGAAAGGGGAAGCGTAAGGTGTAAGAAAAAAAATAGGAAAAGGGACGGCCAGTCTTTACGAGACTCAACTGTATTGACTGTGGTGCATATGGTAATTGTGGGGTATTCTGTCACATATACCTACATTTAAGCCATTCCCAGAGGCCAGGCCAAACAAAGCCTCAGGAAAGGGCCCCTGCTCTGGTACAGTGGGCCGACACAGCGCTGCTAGTCTGAAAAACAACAGGAAACACATGTGGAGGGCTCAATACAGGGAGGGACGGCCGGCCCGCAGAGCAGACAGGAACCAGGACCGAAACCCCACCTGACCCTGCCGGTTCCCACTGACACTTCCTTATCCGCTACATTAGGGCAAAGGTCGGGGCAAAGGGACGGGCAGCAGATGTCAGTGCTGAGCTCAGCTACAGGAAGCAGCCTGGGCACAGAGGGAGAGGAAGAAATGATGGATGGTTTTCTCTTATCTCCCGCATTGCCATGCTTACACAACAGATAAACAGAGCCTTACCTCTTAATGCTCCTGCAAAGCTATTCCTACATTATAGAGGAGCAAGCACATCAATATATCTTGATATTTATATACAAAGATAACAGTTATACCAGCCGGCTGGGATTAAAGAGCAACACCTGTGTCTCATATTCGATGCTGAGGTGGACGAGGGTCACTTAGCCGTGTCTGTTTTGGAAACGAAGGCTCGTTCGTAGAGAGTGGGATTACAGAATGACTTGAACGGAGGCTGAAATGGGGTGTCAGATGAGATGTGTATGAAGCCCTGTCTTCCTCACGCTCACACACAGGAGATGGATCAAATGTACCCAGGCTCTTCCTCATCATCCTCATCTTCGCTGTTCTTTCACGTGCTTCTTTTCTGTTCTGCCATTCCTCGGCGAGGCAGAGTTTAGTCTGAGTTTGGGAAACGACAATCTCATTTTCCAGTATATTCCAAAAGCTCATCTCACAGCCAATGTCAATGTTTAGCCCGACACAGTGAAAGAAGCAAGCCAAAGGAAGTGATATCAGTTTCTAAATCTGACAAATATGCATAAAGAGAACTGCGAATACGTTGTAGGATCTCCATTTGGGTTTTTTCACACTCCCATTTTTTAACATTGCACATATGCTTTCAATTTCAGAATGTTATTTGTTTTTGTATGTTTTCATATCATCTATATTTCTTTGTTGAAGTATGTTTTAACAAGAATGGAACCTCACTAGAATTGACACTCTTGAAACAGGACCCAGCTGACAAAATCCAAAAGCAGTTATTGTCTCTGTGCTGTGCTGTTTACACATTTAAGACTTCCTGCCTAACCTTTTGTGTGTCATATGTGCTGACAGAATCCTACGTCAGAGCCTCGTGTACAAACCCATACCCCTGATCCAAATCATGCAGCACTCCTCGTATCTAAAAGTTTAATTTCTCAGACATTAACACCATAGTGTCCTGTCAGAATACGACGGTGAGATTCTGCACCGCATACAGAGTCAACACCAGAAGAGACGAAGGCTGTGTGAGCCGCTGGTTCACAGATGTGATCCCGACGTGCCGGGGCAGACCGGCAAAAGAAGGAGGAATGTGATCCAGTAACACACAGATGAACCAACTCGTGTACCTACAAGATTTCCAGCCCTCGGCTAATACACATGGGAAACTATTGATTCATTGAGTACTGTTTATTGAAAAAAAAATCAATCACTTAGATGCATGTTTAAACCGTGGGATTGGGGAGTGACTCTTTGAGATTAAATGAGTTGGGATGAATTTCTTTCTCATTTGTTTTCGGCCACAGAGCTCACGGGCGAGCTATGGTAATGAAAATAAATACTGGCCTTGGGAATCCAAGTCCATTCCAAGAGCCATTCATCTATGAAGCAACCTCATTCTTATATAAGAGCCCCTATTTGGATTCGGTTCACATCACAGTTTATTTAACTTGATTTCCCTAAATAGGGTCCTGATTGGATTGCATAAGGGTCCTCAATGGAAAGGGAGGGGGGAGGGGGCGTATGGGACAAGTAGAAAAGGGAAGGGGTAATCAGGAGGAGAACGAGAGAGTGAAAGAATAATGAGGAGGGTGTTTTAAGTTCAAGTTTCAACTTTATGTGTCCAAGTGGGGAACTGGTTTGGCAGTGAGGAGTTAAACTAAAATTACATAAATACATAAGCCAGTGGCCGATACAAGGTGCTGAAAACAACCAATGTAAGACAAATCATCACTGTCATCAACATCATTCACATTCAATCATAATCAAGCCTGAATTGCAGTCTTCCTCCTTCCTGTACCAACAGCAGAAGACATGGCAAGAGTAAGGACAGTAAGGAGTCCTTACACCTGTTTGTCTCCGCTGCAGTGCGACTACTGATTGCCAAAAGATGAATGTTTAACACGCAGTAAATGGCACAATCAGGCCATGTTCTCCCAGACGTGGATCGTGTGCATTTGAAAAAGCTGTGTAACAGAATGATACTAGAATTTACCGGCTTGCGGTTTTCTGCATCCGCCAAGTTGAAGTTTGCATCCACGTCCGTCCCAAATATGATGACTTAATTTTATCCTATTAGATATTTGTGTGAAATTGTCATAATTAGCTTGTGAATTCTTGATTTATGCCCAAAAATGTGTTTTATGAGGCCAGAGTGACCTTGACTACCAAATCTGTTAATCAGTTAATCTGTTAGTCCAAGTGTTTGTGCCAAATTTGAAGAAATTCCCTCAAAGCATTCTTGAGATCTTGCGTTCTCGAGAATAGGACGGACAGATGGACAACCAGAAAATAAATGCTGTGATACACTGGCACTGTCCACCCGACAACTAAGGGCTGCCATACTGCAACTCTAAATTATGTTAAATATAGCTCCTAATTCAACACCTAATAAACCAGAGAGACTTTTTGGCTTCTTTGGCATTAAGTTAATGTTTTAATCTTGTGACTTTGTGACGTCCAACACAGGACTTGTGTTTTTTAATGAATGTACAACCGCGATAACGTCACAACAGTGCAAAATGCAGTTACGAAACTTTACAGATGTGTAATTGAGATCAAAATGAAGGTCGAGTTTGAAAATGAGAGTGATCTGAGCAAGGGGGACATAGGGGGCATTGGGCCTTTACGTCCACACTTTACACCCCTGGACCGATTTGGTGTTGCGGCTGGTGTGATCCCATTGCAAGATGGTCTCTTGTTCACATTATTGTGGACATGGTTTTAGTTAGTCTGCTGTTTATCTTGTGTCAGTAGTGCTATGCTACTTACTCCAACATACCTCACAATCTCCTCAAAAGGGATCCTCTCTGTAATGCCATTCTCAACGCTTCTGATTCCATTTACGCTCAGTTCATCTGGCTCGAGAAGTTCCTCTTTTTGCACTCCATCTCAGTGTTACAAACAAATGCCAGCAAATGTTATATTGTAAAGTGTTTCAGGTTGAAATAGTCTGTGAACCAATAATGTTGAACTCCGTCAGCACTTGAATCTATCAAAATAAAACAGTTGAATGCAAGAGTTGGTTTGGACTCTTGAATCTTATCAAAGCATGTCCAGGAATTTAGCAATATCTGACTCACATCACTTTTAATGGTTTTTAGAGCAGGATAATAACCCACCGTCTGCTTTAGCAAGTTATTTCATAGTACATCCGCACCTGAGTAAAATATAATATCTTAAACAAGCTTTTCATACTGACGGTAAAAGGCAAGAAACTGGAGACTTAGTGAAGGTCTTCCCATGACTGCTTGTTTCACAAAATATTTTTGCAGATATTTGGCCCCAAAACTTTGCATTAGGTACATCCAAAATAAATTTGGAGGTGCAGCTAAGTGAAATAAAAACCCAAGAACTATAATAATGATTTATTCAGAAAGATTTCTGAGAGGCGGGAGAGATTTCACACACCGCAGACACAACAACTGTTCAGTCGATAAAAAGGTCTGCATACAGTTACACCCGTGGTGACCTCACGACCTCGGAAAGCACCATCGCCACGCAAAATTCCCGACTGGCGTGACCGCACTCTTAACACACACAGACAGGTGTGTGTGGGGGAGTGTGAGAATCCCTGCTAGGGCGATGACAATGGTGAGAGATCGCTAACACCGCGGGCTTAATGTATAGTTTCCGAGGTCAAACTTTTTCTCCCACACTTCTCATCTGGTGAATAACCCTCTGTGCGGCACAGCAGTCCGTCCGCAGGCCCATCCGGATGCCGACACAATTACCGCGGGGATATTGCGGCTGGATTCCCAAGTCGCCACTGTGACATTTCAGGATTAGTCATGATGGCTGATAGCATGAGCGCCTGTTAATTTTATTATCAATGGACAGTACTGTCTGTGCTGTTCGCCCACTCATATTTGAGGAATTCTCTCTTCCTCTCTCCCCAGCGGTCTGTCTTTGTGGTTCCTCTCTATTCATGCTTAACTGCGGTTGAGAGTCAGCTTACTTTTAATTTACCTCCAAAACTTTGAATCAGACATTCTAGCAAACATCTTGGATTTAAATGTATGACCTTTGGATCATCGATTTGCTTCTGATTTCTCTATAGGTGCATTTCATATATAGTTTCGAGCCCTAATCCTCAGAGGATCACTGTATAGAGATGGGAGGTGATGGACAGTGAGAACTATGTGGACTATGAGATCTACCTTTAAGCCCCAGTGATTGTGGGATAAGATGAAGGTTTGCTGAGGCGTCTTAGTGCGAGAAAGCATGTTAAAACAAAAAAACCCTCATCTTCTCCCCTTCTCAACATCTGCAGCCACTCACAGTTTCCATGTTCTGGCTTGATGAGCCAACAACACATGTCGGGTGTGAGTGAACACTCAGCACACACGCACACACGTACACAACGAATCGGGGGCGACAGAGCTGGTGTGTGTGTCTTTGTTTGTGTACATTAGAGGCAGGGGAGAGATGTTCTTGGCTAAGACACAATCAGGCATCAAACGTCTTTCTTTGCCAAGGACAAGTTTAACTCTATTCTGCTTATTTTTGGCAGCAGTGGCCCGAGTAAATCACAGTGCTGCTTTATTGGCGATTGCTGAGTAGCTACCACGGGCTGCAGCCCAGCTCCTATCCGCTCACTACGTCAACAAGACTCCATGCCATTAAGAGGGCAGGGGTCACATGGTTACACAACTCCAGGCCAGTGGAGGGGCACAGAAAGAGAAGAGCTGCAGATACAGACCGGAAAACATTTTTTCAAAACGTCTGAAAAAAGAAAGAAAGAAATGTCAGTCACGGACTGAAGAGGAACGTATATTAATATTAGACAATGATTTAAGGAGGATGCTAACAGACAGATAAATCACAACGTTTCTCAAGGCTTTCATATAAGCTTTTATTGACTAATGCAAATGCAAATAATGCAGAGTTTACACTACAAGATTTTGTACTCCCGATTGCTTAAAGAGAGATGCGGCGATACGTCCCAGACATCCGAGAGACATCTAGCAGATTTAATATCTGGACCTGTCTGCGAGTCCAAATGCTGTGGTGGGAAAATAGTTTTGACCGACACTGACAGCAGGGACGACCTAAAGCCAATGAGAGTAGAAGATACAGGGCGAGGGAAATATCAGGGGAAAGAGTTATAATTATCTATTTATTTATTTACCTCTAACTCTCCCACAATCATTGCTGCCAGTGTCGTCCTAACTATTCTCTCCTCCACATTATTTTCTTTTGCTTTCTTGGTTTTTGCTGTTAAATCAGCCCACAAACATCTTGGATCGCTAGCTTCTTGCCAACATCCATAAAAAATCAAATAAAAACTCTTGTTTTGAGTGTGTTGTTGCGTCTTTTCCCGGAGAGACAAACCTGCCATGGATTCCTCCAAAGGAAATTGTGTGACTCCCTGTCGACGACCACTCTGCAAATATCAACAACTTCAAGATAGCCCCTAAATAAGACAGACGTTGTGTAACATGATCTGGTTACATCCGATCTGGTTAAGTTAAATCTTTCTCTTCTGGTAGAAGTCTTCTGGTCAACGGTCATCTGGAACATGCATTTACTTCCATAAAAGTACATGTTTGTGTTGATAATGGTTGTTAACAGTGTTGTGTAAGGTGTCGAGCAAGTTCAGGCTGTCTTGTTCACAGTTCAGGGTCTTGACTTGAGGGGTTTAGGGGAATACAACCATGTTGGTGTCTCTCCAGTATCGGTACAGAGTATCATTACATGAGGATTAGTCAGAGGATCATCCAGGAGGATACACTAAAGACAGCTGTGGTGTATAGGGTGGTCTGCAGGTCCTGGGAACTGAAGGCCAAACTCAAAGAGACATAGAACTAAACACACAATAACGTCACATAAAGTGTGAGAAAAGTCTAAATCTGCTTCCAGCTCAGAAACAGTGTTTTGTCTGGGACTAAAACATGTGGTTGGCAGGCGGCGGAGGCCATTTTGGCTCCGAACTACCCTCAGTGGAAGAGTCAAGTGTCTGCAATGTCACCGCTACGATTCATGCAAAGCTGTAACCAAACCTGCTCTCTGGGGAGTGCTGGGCAACCGCTGCCACAGTGTGTGTCACTGTGTGTTTGTATGTGTGGTGTGTGTGTGTGTGTGTGTGTGTGTGTGTGTGTGTGTGTGTGTGTGTGTGTGTGTGTGTGTGTGTGTGTGTGTGTGTGTGTGTGATGAGGACCGTGAGAAAGTCTAGTCGAACCCCAGAGGTTCAGACTTACAGACCAGAGGGGTAAAACACACAGCAGGCCAGACTTCACTACACAACTCAAATAAAGAAGTTACACTGACCAGACCAGAGTGTGAGTTGTAAGTTGCGCTTACGTTGTTCAGTAGTAAATGCCAAAGCAATTTTTCCTATGTTTATATGTAAGAAGCACTCCACCTATGAAAACAACTTGAACATGAAGTTTTTCAGATTCAATTTTCTTTTCTTTTCTCTTAGGGAGTTAAGGGCCCCCTGAAATACTTTATTATTTTACCAATAGATTCAGTCTTGGCCTTGGAGGTAAATTAATACTCGGTTACTACTGTAGATCTAAAGCAAGTTGTGCTCATGTTTGCATTTGCAGTACTTGAGTGATGTGCTTTTACCTTTTAGTACCAGAAATATCCCTGCAGCTGCATTTTTGAAAGTTAATAATAATAAAATAATATAGGTAATGCAACAGTCCAGTCTTAATGTAATGAAGGCGAGACACAGAATTAGCTTGAGTTGAAAATGGTTCTGAACTATTTGTAACAACAGAACTGCTGACAAACAGATCTCAGAATCAAATAGAAAACCAATAATTCACATATGGGGGGGTGTGGCCCAGCTTAATGGTGAGATGGATTTAGAGGGACCATTACACTTTTGCACTCTTGTTTTTGGTTTTAGAAAGACTAATAACTTTATTTATCGAGTATTGCTCATATTATAGCTCCTTGCACACTGCTTCAGTAATCCAGAGGATGGTTGGTTGCTGATCACTTTTCAGGTGATCGTTTTCAGGGATTTTGCAAATGGCCAAAAAGTTTTACAGAAGCAGTTGTTGCAAAGCCGGCTGCTCACCAAACCCTGAACCCTGGCATGAAGACACTATTTTAGGCCATTCAAATCCGTATCCTCAAGCGCAAAATTACAATACTCATAACAATCACCCACACACACATGTTAGATGGTAAGTCCGATACGCTGCTGATTGAGAGGAAGGATGAATAACAGCCTTGTGTTTGACGTCACTGTGTCGGCCTTGAAAAGGGCCAAAGAGGCCTCCATTCATAATCGCTAATCATAGACCCGTCGCCCGGCAACGGCAACAATAACACAACTGTTGCGGAACAAATTAGTCGATGGGATTCAGTGAAAATTCATAAAAGAGGACATGAAGCCCTGGATGGCGAAGGTTTGAGTCATGAGTGTCGTCATCCTGCACTGAAGAGCTTCAGTCCAATGCGTGGACACAGAAGTAGTCTCATTCAAAATTAATTATCCAGACACACTTTAACATTGAATTTGCATTCACTACACTTATGTACTTTTTTACACATATTCTGTCTCCCTCTCTTACACACACTCTGTATACCATAAAGTGCCTTTACAGCTTCCTGTGGATGAAATCCCTTTATTAGTGGTCAGTAGCCCACTGGCTGGCTTTAAACCTGGCAGCGTCTGCCTGGGCCCCGAAGAGAGCGGCAAGTCATCTATAAATATGATGATTGTTGCCCTGCGTTTTCCCCTGCGCTGTGTAAAAACCAGGCAATGACCTCCCACCCTGGCACCAGACTCAGCCTCCCACTGGCCCCAGGACGGCTCCCGCAACAGAGCCGCAAGCTCCAGTCGCCTGCTCTTAACTGTAATCTCGGCAACGTTGTTGGGAATTCAATAAAAATAACAGCCGCTGAATCTTTCACCTAAATTATAGGGTTGAGTGCGGGGCAGATTCAGGGGTGGGAGGGGTATGTGTGGGGGTCTTGGGGAGTAAAAATAATGGATGGGAGCACGGGGGATGTACAAGCTGAACCCTGTGTTATGGCCACAAACTGACCACTAATGGACCAAACTCACACTCCTCTATGATTTGTGAGGAGTGAGAGGTCGCTCAACAATTCTCCAAGTCCAAGAACCTCGCAACACGGCCATTTATTTTCTCCCTCCTTCAGTTAGTTCCTCTATCCCCTAACACGGCGGTTTTCAATCAGGAGTTCATGATCCCCATAGGAGCAACAAAATGATTCATGGAGTGTGAAAACATGGATCTTTAATTCACAGCCACGCAGCTGTGTGATTAATGGCATTTTCCATATGAAATTAGTGTTTTCAAACAGCTTTCAAACTTCTAAAATTAATCAAATCAAATAGCTTCAAAAAGCGAATATCAAATGTGGTGTTACACAAAGTCACACATGTAAGTTCACACCCACAGCAAGGGGCTGCGAGGGGTTGCGAGGGGCTGCGAGGGGGTCCGGCTGTGTATGGGTTTGATTTAGACCGAAGTTGGCCTTACTAGGAATATACTGCCAACTGGCCAGTGTCTGAGTTGGGTCACATTTTAAAAGCTTTGACTTTCATGTTGGTCAGTAATGATAACATTGTATTAACAAATGAGTTGTTGAGATTTGGGAAAATTGCAAATCCAACAACATGGAGGAAATGATCAGACAGGTTGTGAACAAGCCAACAGTTTAGCCAGGTTATCTCAACATCCCCTCGCGAAGGAGGTAATGTTTTTGGCTCGGTTTGTCCATCTGTTTATTTGTTTGGCTGTGACCAACTCAACAGTGGGCCTGATCCAGAGGTCCGGCAGAGTGGGACTCTCAGCAGGCCAACCCAGGGAAGGTTTTTAATGGCTGGGTGGTTTAGCTTAATTGGGAGACATAACATCAGATGAGCTGAAACTGGGCAGCCAGTGGTCATAAGATACAAAATTATTAAGAAAGGTGATGATAGTATTATTTGTATGAAGAACTAAAGGAAAAACATAAATATGTAAAACATATACGACTTGCGTTTGTGCATTACTACTCATTTACAATCCATTCAGTCCATGCAACAGTTCGCTCACTGACGCTACCTCTCCTCCTCTTCCCCCTTTGACAAGAGGCTAACAAACTCCAGCTGTTTCTTATTTTTCTTCCGCAACCCCCCAAATCCTCCACCCATCCCCTTCTTCAGTCTCTCCTCCATCAGCACTCCCTCCATCCAAACATCCAGCCCACCTCCCCTCCGCATGGGAGCCGCAGAGCCTTCCTAATATCCACATCTCTCACACACACACACATGCACACACAGGAAGGGTGGAGGAACTCAGAACACGTATGATTGGTCTTTACCGGTGTCTGAGGTTGGAGGTGATATGATTGGCTCAAGCCCTGCACACACAATGCCACTCCTCCATAAATGTGTAATTCTTCTTAAACAGTATAATTCTGTGTTTGCAGTTTAATGCGAGACACCACGGGAAAAACATTGTTTTTTCATGCACCGATCCATTTTGAGAATTTGAGATATTTGGCTTCCATAACATGTCTTTTTTTCAGGGTTGAAGTAAAGCATCCAAAATACACATTCATGAGTTTGTTTTACTACAATATGTTATTGGAATCTGTAGATTTTTCCTAAATTCATCAAAAGTCTTCATTAGATAACGCCTCATATTTAAACATAACATTTCAGAAAACTTGTAATACAAAAGGTGTCTTAATCTAAATAATCCCCTCCCCTCTCCCTCCTTAAAAGATTAATTAAGAATTTTGTGAGAGTGTTTTCATGTGTTCACAATCTCATGGAGAGGCTGTCTTTTCAAACCACTAGTACACAGACCGGCAGGGGGATAACTCTCTCTCCAAGGTGTCAGCCGTTTGCCTCTACAGTGATAGCGTTGTGAGGGGCTAGACACACACAAACACACATAAGCTGTCCAATTAGGTCCTGACTTGAAAAACAGTACTTAGTGCTGTTTTCCTGTAGTTTATTGAGTAAACAGCAGAGGTAAATGAGGCAGCAGCAGTAAAAGGCATACACACATAACTGACAGTACCTCGCTCTCACTTTCCCCCTTCTCTCTTTATATCACTCACAAAGTCGCCCTATGGGCCTTAAATGGAATGTCTTTATATCTAAATATCTGTTATTTTGTGTGTGTGTGTGTGTGTGTGTGTGTGTGTGTGTGTGTGTGTGTGTGTGTGTGTGTGTGTGTGTGTGTGTGTGTGTGTGGTGTGTGTGTGTGTGTGTGTGTGTGTGTGTGTGTGTGTGTGTGTGTGTTTGTCTCCATCTGACACATATTTAATCAAAAAGGGCTCCTTAATCTACCAAATATCACAAACTTTGCTTTGGTATCCTTTGTTGTTACTTTATTCATACATATGTGCTCTCTCTCCATCACACACACAAACATAACCACAAAAAGCATCTTTGTTCTTGCCCTATCTGGAGAGGGCGAAAGATAAACAAACATTCTTTTGGGGGAGATGAAAGAGAGCTGGAGTGATTGTGAGGGAGGAGAAGAAGCTATGGGGGAGGTGATGATAGGATCTGACCCTAATTATGTGCGTCAGATACAGAGCCCCATATTGGAAGGGGGAGGGTGAGGGCTTTTCTGACAGACACCAAAAAACTGTTTTCAGATAGCGGGACATTACAGTTGCTAATCAGGATATGGGCATTACAGAAATTCTTTCAAAATCTAAAACCCGCTGCAAGGAGCCATGTGGTTTCTTTATCAGCTTTTTAAGCAAACAGCTGGATTCATATCAGGCCAAATATTTGTTAAAGGAATAGTTTGATATGTGGGTAAATAATTTTATAAATTACTAATTTATTTTCTTGCCCAAGAGTAAAGACCCTTTTCCCACTGAACAAAAAACCCACTAACATCTGGCTTTTGTCTTCAGTGGTAAAGGTTACAGGAGGCATTCATTCCCGGTACAAATGATCGGCAATGATGGAAGCATGACACCCAGGTGGACACAATCATTTTTGTCCATTTTCCGGTGCAAAGTCATGTGACTCGTGTTTTAAGTGAAAATGTAATCGGTGTAATCGGATCGGTTCGCAGCCGAGTGTGAAGCGGTTGGGATGAGGATCAGCACCTCCAAATCTGAGGCCATGGCTCTCAGCAGGAAACCGGTGGATTGCCTACTCCGGGTAGGGAATGAGCCATTACCCCAAGTGAAGGAGTTCAAGTACCTCGGGGTCTTGTTTGCGAGTGAGGGGACGATGGAGCGAGAGATTGGCCGGAGAATCGGAGCAGCGGGGGCGGTATTACAGTCACTTTACCGCACCGTTGTGACGAAAAGAGAGCTGAGCCAGAAGGCAAAGCTCTCAATCTACCGGTCGATCTTCGTTCCTACCCTCACCTATGGTCATGAAGGCTGGGTCATGACCGAAAGAACGAGATCACGGGTACAAGCGGCCGAAATGGGTTTTCTCAGACGGGTGGCTGGCGTCTCCCTTAGAGATAGGGTGAGAAGCTCAGCCATCCGTGAGAGACTCGGAGTAGAGCCGCTGCTCCTTTACGTTGAAAGGAGCCAGTTGAGGTGGTTCTGGCATCTAGTAAGGATGCCACCTGGGCGCCACCCTAGGGAGGTGTTCCAGGCACGTCCAGCTGGGAGGAGACCCCGGGGAAGACCCAGGACTCGGTGGAGAGATTATATCTCCTCACTGGCCTGGGAACGCCTCAGGATCCCCCAGTCGGAGCTGGAGGATGTGGCCCGGAGAAGGGAAGATTGGGGTTCCTTACTGGAGCTGCTGCCCCCGCGACCCGATCCCGGATAAGCGGTAGACGATGGATGGATGGATGGTAATAAATAAAAACAACAGGGGATTTGTACAATTATCATAATTTCTTACTGTACAAAACATGCTCTTCTCAAAGCCACCAGACTCCATAAACAGTCATTTTACCTCCCTGATAATCGGTAAACGAGCTTCATCCAACTTGACAGAAACAAAATAAAACTCATCAAAACCTTCTTTGTTGGTCTTTTCACTGTTCGGAAAGATATAATTAACCATCATAACACCATTTTCACTCTTCACTAACCCTACTTCCCATGCGAGCAGGCACATCCGTGATGTTGAACGTGACACAACAGTAAAACAGAAAAACAGAAAGACATACTTGTCTACTGGCAATAAGAAAGGAGTCTATCGCCTATTTTTAGCTAGTTTTCCTGAGTTTAAAAAACCTGCTTATATGCACTAATTTTGGTGGAAAAAGGGTATTGGATAATAAATATCAATTCCACTTGCATATCTGCACGCTAAATATAAAGCTGGAGCCAGCAGACGATTAGCTTAGGCTAAAGACTGGAAATAGGAGGAAACAGCTATTCTGGCTCTTTGTCAAGGTTAAAAATATCTTCCTACCAGCACCTTGTTTGTTTAATCTGTACAAAACCTGAGCCCTGAAAACGGCAAGTTTTGTTGTGTTGACAACTAGCATGTTAACAAATCATTTACAGGCTAGATCCCCCTCACTGCTTTCAGTCTTTATGCTATTTTAAGCTAACCGTGTCATGGCTCAAAATGTCAAACCTTTCCTTTAGTAATAAGACTGAAATTTGGCTGGTAAGAACCCTGTTACATGGATAGCGTAACATTTCATTTTTACATAATAAATTGGGTTTCAGTGGAGAAATGAATCAAACTAGCTAGTTTCTAATTGAATAATGTCACATTTATAGATAAATTAGAAAATGTTGGTGCAAATCTTCCACAAAAAAGATCGTCTAAAACACAGCTGGTCAGCAGGTGACGCAACTCTCTTGGTGGAAACTTGGCAGGATGCAATAATCATAGGGTTGATAGATGAAATGCTCAAACTACATTGTATAAACAATAGATTTAATGGTTGAAAAAAGCTAGAACATGGGATTGTTTATCTATGCATGTCAGAAAGTTTTTATTCTGAGTTATAAATGTTGGTAATGTCTCATTTTAAAATAAACTATCACGTCTGCAGTTACGTTTTTTATTAAGTCATTCACAAAGGGTTTTTTAAACGTTCATAAGTTGTTAAGTGGATCTTTGTCCAGGTGCTCTGAAGCCCATTTCCAAAAGGGTATGTGGTTGAAATTACCTTGGATGGGTCTTCCTGATGACCTAAACATATAGGCCAAAACACAAATCAAGTGTTATGTTGGAGAATGACATACAGCAGGTAAATTATAATTTATTTTCTACCTTCCAACCAAAAAGTTGCTCTAATTAAGTTTTTTTTATCTAATCTTTGAAACATTGGTAAATGATGTGTTAACCATTATTTAGTCCATTCAATTCCAATTTATGAAACATTTATAAAGGTTGTCTTTAGAAATTAGAAATTGGTTACAATATTTAGTTGCTCCAAGGAGGTTATGTTGTATTTTTGCCTGTTTATCAGCAGGATGACGGCCCGATTTTCATGAAAAGGTTATCGGGCGGTGGAAGGAGCACTTTGAGAAACTTCTGAATCCGACTAACATGCCCTCTATGGTAGAGGCAGAGCTGGAAGCTGATGGGGGACCATCGTCAATTTCCCTGTTGGAAGTCACTGAGGTAGTCAAACAACTCCACAGTGGCAAAGCTGCAGGGGTTGATGAGATCCGTCCAGAAATGCTTGTCAACATTGCGTGGAAGTCTGAGACAGTGCCTAGGCCGTGGTTCCCCTATTCAAAAAGTCAGTAAGGTTCTTTCACTACCACCATGATCCTCCCTGAGAACTAATTTTGGTTCAGTACTCGGTGCATCAAAAACGTAAAAGAGAGTGTGTGCCAACTACAGAGGTATCACACTTCTCAGCCTCCCTGGTAAAGTCTACTCCAAGGTACTAGAAAGGAGGGTTCGGCCGATAGTCGAACCTCTGATTGAAGAGGAACCATGCGGATTCCGTCCTGGTCGTGGAACAACGGGTTCAGGCATATAGTAAGGATGCCACGTGGGCGCCTCCCTAGGGAGGTGTTCCAGGCATGTCCAGCTGGGAGGAGACCCCGGGGAAGACCCAAGACTCAGTGGAGAGATTATATCTCCTCACTGGCCGCCAGTGAATCGGAGCTGGCGGATGTGGCCCGGAGCAAGGAAGTTTGGGGTTCCTTACTTGAGCTGCTGCCCCCGCGACCCGACCCCAGATAAGCGGTAGACGATGGATGGATGGAACTTAAAGCTTATGAACACACCAAAGTCGGAAGAACGACTTCCCAACTCAGATATTTTGGACCGTCTGAGGAGCATGTGAAAACACCATTGGCCTTGGCGGAGGTCGGCTCTCTCTGGGGTGCCATTCTGGTTTATAAATGAAATACATATTGTTTGGAACAGGGATTAATTAGTTAAATAAGCATAAGCTAAAATCATCACATTTAAGGCTGCTTGCATTGTTTTTAGCTTTTTAGCTGCTAAATGCTCGTCTAGTCGCCAAGTTTGCCTCTCTGTCCTTTGGTGCTGGATAGGTCCAGTAGTGTACAGTAGTTTTGTGATAGCTTTTTATCTTTTGATAAAACAGACAAAACAGTCAAACTGCAAGCTATAAAGACAAATCAATTTTGGAGCCATGACCGTTTGCGACTCATTAACATCAGCAGACATTTGGTATCTTCCACTGCCTTTAGTCGGTCTTCAGCAAATTAAACACATGTTCAATTGCATTGAGATCAAGTGACTGGCCTGGTCATTGGAGAACATTCCTGTTTGGTCATAAAGGTCTTACTGCATTGATTTATTGGAAGGGCTTTGAGTTATTGTTTCACTTCAAACCAAATATAATGGGGATCTAAAACAATAGATAATGTGTCACTGTCCTACAACTTACAGATTGCGCTGCACAAAAGATTTTAGATCGTTTTCATGTAGATAGCTACATTACAGGTGTCCTTTTACTTCACTGACTTTAAATTAATGGATTATATTGTTAAAAGCGATGGATCAGCTCAGTGCTCATCAGTCACGTCTTAAAACACTCTATTACCATGTCACAACCCAAGGCCTCATAAATCACACAAGAGCCCATCCCTTACTGTAAAACACTCCAAGGCACACTGTAAAATGGAGTTATATGGAGGGAATGATGGAGGGAAGGGTGATGTTTGGCGGGTGTGTGTGTGTGTGCGTGTGTTTGTGTGTGTGTGTGTGTGTGTGTGTGTGTGTGTGTGTGTGTGTGTGTGTGTGTGTGTGTGTGTGTGTGTGTGTGTGTGTGTGTTGGGCAGGGGGGATGAATGGAAGAGAGCGGATGGTGATAAGATTGAAATAACTCAGCAGTGTGTTTACTTTAAGAGTCAGTGGTGCTGGTTGTAGTCCAGACCAGCTGAGAGTTGTCTGCAGAATGAGGGATCAGGGAGGAAGAGTGTGTGTGTGTATCTCCATGTTCATTCCCTACTGTAAGTATCGTACAAAAGGTCAATGGGCTAAAGAAGCAAGTAGCTTGCATCATATACAATAAAAGCAGGAATGCTCTCAATCTGGCTGGATCTTTCTCTATGTGTGTCTCTCTCCATCTTGGTTTCTCGGTCTTTCCATCAATTTCTCTCTCTCTCTCTCTCTCTCTCTCTCTCTACCTCCCTCTCTCTCGCTCTCTCTCTCTCTCGCTCTCCCTCCCTCTCTCTCTCTCTCTCTTTCTGTAGGGATTTAACATGGATCAGTGTGACCTGTTGCAGCCAATCACAAGCGCCCTGAAGTCTTTTGTGCCAAGCGCGAGTGTGTTTTTTGAGTTATGTGTACTCAGTGGACCGCAAAATCTAAACACATGCATGCACGTAAGCACATACATAAACACAGCATGTAAACCTACAACATTCTCTCTGGTGTGCATCATATTTTCAGTGATCAATTCTTTAAAACTTGTGTATAAGATTTTTCAACTTGTACAAAGTATTGCACATACATTCAGTATTACTTTTATTATTTATTTATCTCATATCTTCTGATATGGTGAGTAGTTTTATTTAATAGTAATAATAATAATACTAATAATAATAGTAAGTTTAGTTTGTGAGAAATCGTGTGTTTTTTCCATCAATGGCAATCATGACCCATGAGCCTCGGTGCCATCGATATGGAGAAGAAGCCAGTCACATGTCTACCCATTTTACAACTCTACAGGGAAGGCCTTTACCTGCACTCACTCCAAATTCTGATCAGTTTAAACACAGGTTTACTCGTCTAGACAAGCACAAAATACAATAGGATAATAGGAAAACAAAAACACATCTTGTACATTTCTTTAAATCTTTTCATTCTTAGTGACAACTATATGCCCGCCTTGTTTTCACAGAACTTTGTGGGGAAGAAACCTAATTAAAATGTCATGGCACTGCAGCCTGTGGCCTACAATAAATGAACTAAAACATGCTCATTGACACATCTTGGAGTTCCTTTACATGCGGAACAAACTAAACTACACCCCTGATTTATTTTGTGTTCCAACCAAAAGCTAAA
Organism: Cottoperca gobio; assembly: GCF_900634415.1. Classification (NCBI taxonomy): domain Eukaryota; kingdom Metazoa; phylum Chordata; class Actinopteri; order Perciformes; family Bovichtidae; genus Cottoperca; species Cottoperca gobio. The sequence goes on from NC_041369.1 coordinate 6,325,079, forward strand.
CAAGGCAGGATCTAATACTGTGGTATTTTCCTATTCTTATAGTTCCCCCTCTCTTTACACGCTCTGCTGCTATTCATTCTTTCAGATGGGGATTGCTGTCTGTTTTTCAAGAACCCAGCGATAGTTCCCTGGTGGATGGGGGGCCATGATACTTTACAGATGTAAAGTGTGTTTGTGTGTGGGAGTGTGAGCACGTCAGTGCAGTTTCCACTGATCTGTTCTTGGATTTACGAGCAGGCCTATCAGATGAAGGTTTCACCTCACCACAACAACTGCAAGCCTGAAATATGTGTATGCATTTGTTTGTGCTTTAAAACATGGATGTGTTGCTTTCCCTGCCTACCAGCATTCCCTTTCTGTCGCTCAAAAGCAGGACCCAACAAGACTGCTTTTATTAACCAAAGCAATCCTTTGAAAATCCCACAGAATCCTCCATAAGTCTCCTATAGCCCCATTATAAACACTCAAAAAAGCTTACCTCATTCTTTGCCTCATCAAGGATTTGCATTTCCAACCACCAAAGAAAAAAGATGGAGACGCCCACCACTCAATAATCAGAGACAGGCTGATTGAATGGCGAGCAGACACAGAGGCAGCCAGCGCTTGTCATTTGGGTCACTGTGCTATAAAATGGACTGCATTTATAGAGCGCTTTTCCAATCTTTGCGATCACTTAAAGCACTTTTCAACACATGTCAGCATTCACCCATTCACACACATTTATACAGAGTCAGAAGCTACCATGCTCATCAGTAGTGATAAACATTCACACACACACCGTTGGCCATCTGGAGCAATTTGGGGATCAGTATCTTGCCTAAGGACACTTCGAAGTGCTGACCGCAGGGGTCGGGGATCGACCCACCGACTGGTGGACGACCACTCTTTTCCCCCCTGGAGCCACAGCCGTCCATAACATGAAGAGTGCTATTGTCATGTAAGGACATTTTGTTTGTGTGTTGAAGTGTACTTTTGTCCTTAAGGGGAAAACTAAAATATTATAATAAGAAATTTTATTTAATTAATACTTCTAAAAAGGTAAAGCAAAAAGCTAGAAGACCCACAAAAGGGCTACAATAGAGTTTCCTTCTGACACAAGAACTACCAGACAGAGTTTTGGATCTGCATAGGAGTTGGAAGTTATGTTGAATTGTCATAATATGACCTGTTTGGAGCATATAGTGTATATAAGATAATGGGATCAATCATGGATCCCTGCGGTATTCCACAATCAACTTTGTTGATGTTTCCTAATGAAAGCCAGTAAGAAGGAGTGGTTGACCCTGACAAAAGCTGCACTTTATTAAAGCAAAAACAAGATTTTACTAAATCACCTAATCAAAGTAAATTGTGCACTGTTTGCTCAGGACTGTGTAGTGCTCTGTAGGAAGAGATTTCTTAAAATAAATCATGACTGCTCAAATGGTTAGGAGGGGTGAGCGATATCGAACAATTTGTTTCGTTTAGCCATCATGTATTGGTCGGAGTAACTAGTCAGGGTCAATTTATTTTCTGCAAATTTGGTGCACAAACTTATACTTATAGACATTGGTCACTGTGTGTGTGTGTGTGTGTGTGTGTGTGTGTGTGTGTGTGTGTGTGTGTGTGTGCGTGTGCGTGTGCATGTGCGCATGCGTGTGCGTATGCGTGTGTGTGTGTGGTGACAGGAAAGAGAGAGAGTATTACCTTTGTCCTTGGTAATGCTCCAGCCAGGCCTGTGTCTGTACTCAAGGATTAGATGTCTCTCAGCACCTACACCCCACCTCCAACCACTGACTCATGGACACACACACACACACACACACACACACACACACACACACACACACACACACACACACACACACACACTCATACAGAAATGTTGTACTGATTGCCACAGGTTGAGGCCTGTTACCTGTGTGTTGCAATCAATATTAACACACATACACAGTAACACAGGCTCACTAACTATAAAAACTCACAAACAACACTGGTTTGAATCGAATTGTCACAGCACAAATTTGTCAGGTCTTGTAGCGACCCTGTCTGGAGCAAGTCCCATCTGCATCGCTTTGCTCACAGTTTATGTCATTATTACTCAAACTGAATGTGATTTTGTATGTTTAGCATAAAGACTGGAAACAGGAAAACATCTAGCCTAGCTCTGTCTGAAGGTAACAAAATCCATCTACAACACATAATAAATAATTTTCTTAAAAACTGTAGGAACAATGTAGATATCAGTAACTACGGTACGTAGCTACGGTGTGGACGCGGTTTTCCAATGCAGAAGCATGAGAAATGCAGGTCAAGTATTTCGCCCACCAAACAATCACGCTTTCAAGTCGCAGTGCAGAACCTCTTCCGTTGCATTTCAAGTTTATTTTGTTGTCCAGACTTTTCTAAAGTCAATCTGGATATACCAAAAAAAGCAGCTAAGCTAAGCAGCCGTTGGCTTCAGCTTCATATTGATGGGACAGATATGAGAGTGGTATCAACCTTCTTATCAAATTCTCTGCAAGAAATTGAAAATAAATCCCAAAATGTTGAGTTATTCCTTTAATGCCTCATAATGTTGTGAACTGGAATAGGGTTTCAGCTGTAACATCTCTCCGCATTGCTTTAATTGAAGACTTATGTGAGCAGGGTTGCATTTCAAACACTCAGCAGTCATAAACCTAGTTGTTTCCAGGACCCCACTTTGACAGTTTCAAAGAGGGGTCGTAACACAGGACAGGAGTCCAATCACTGCACCTGATTTGTGTCAGAGGATGATGGTTACTGGAATAGCACTTGGTTTAAGTTATGTGCATTACTGTCTTTATTTGAAGAGGCAACAGAGAGATTCTGACGCATGCTGGCGCGCCAACAGAGAGTAACAATGAGAAACAGACCTTGGTTGGGTGGGAGTGGAGTAAAGGTGCAGAGGGAGAGAGGGGATTATAGAGAAAGTGTGTGAGATAATTTGATTCCTGACACGTTTTTATGGTTGCAATACAATACCACATACAACTGGTTAAAAATACCTTAACTGAGCACCAGAAAAGCCAGATAAGTATTAAACTGCCTCACATTTGGAAATGAAGTTCTGGCATTGCAAGCATATAAAGAAAGGGAAAACAGTGAGCAGAGTAGCAGAGAAAAAGACAGTTAATTCAAGGTCAACTACAACATAACTCATTTTGTTGGCTTGGTGGCCAGTTTGGCAGGTTAGCTTGGAAGATCCCAGAGAAACCCAGAGTTTAATTTCCAATGGGTGGATTTGCGTCCATTCATGTCCCAGTGTCCCATACAGGCTTGACTTCCTGCTGTCCAAACAGAATGAATGGAGTGTGAAAAAACCATCTGGAAAAATGAGAGGTGATCCAGGAGAAGAAAAGAAAGGACAGGGAGGGAAAGAAGCAATGTCAGAGGAAGAATGGTGGGATATGTATCTTCTCTGTCAGACATACAGCACAGAGACAGCTCTCCTTAAGAGTCATAATTGACGTCTTTTTGCAGGCCAATCCAGTTAAAAGCTGCATCTAAGTTCTGATTTAAGTGCTGCTTTTGACATCACAGATCATAATATTTTATTAGATCTTCCGAGGAAGTCGTTTGGTATATCTGGTAAAGCTTGAGAATAGTTTTCTTCCTATTTATCACCAGCATCTCCAGGTTTTTTTTAATCCATTGGTGTCTGACTTTGTCTCTCTGACCTGTGGAGTTCCTCAAGTGTCCTGGGACCTGTCTTATTCTCCCTTTATATGCTTCCATTAGGGGACGTTATCAGTTTGGCATTGGTATGAATCCTGGTAAACTTTCAAATTTTCCATTTTACCTAATTGTCTTAAAGGAAAAGGTTTTTAAGAACAACATTTTGGCAAATCCACTTATTCACTTTTTTCCACATATTTGTTCCCTAAATATGTAGCTGGAGACAGTAGGCAGTTAGCTTTGTATAAAGTCTATAAACAGGGAAAACAGCTAGCCTTGCTCTGTCCGATTGTCCAACAAAAAAATCTACCTACCAGCAATCCAAAAGCACACTAATTACCATGTTGTATCTTGTTAGTTTAGTCTGTACGTGTAGAAACAGCAATTTGCCGACCAAACAACTTTTTTTGGCCAGGCATAGTAACTTCCAGCCATCTTCGCTGGTTGCCTGGCAACTGGTCCTGGCCAAGGAATAGTTCGGCTCAGAACCCGTTTAAAATGTGTCGTTTTACACTTTGGTTATTTTTCATTGGTTTATGTGGTTTCCAGAAATTAGCTTTGGTAATTTTTGATTCCCAGTTGAACTTTGATAAAACGTCTCACAGAAAGTCAGTTATTCAGACCTGTAATCAAAGCTGTAGCTTGGTTACAATACGTTTAAAACTAGGTTACATGATTAACACAGACTGAAAATTGACTATATATTACTGCGTCAACTTAACCCAGTATGGGTAAAAAACCATTTGAGTCAATGGGTTGTTTTGATCCACCGGGTCAAATCGCATTGGTGGACACAAAGTGATTTTTAGTGTATACTACCTTTCTTTAATTATAAGGTTGTCATTTTGCCATGGATTGTGTTTATCCAAGCAGTTCCTCCTTTACAAAAAGTGATTTACAGATTTGATTAGTTGGCTGTAAGATGTGACAAAAAAATTGAGGAAGAGAAAAGCAATGATGATATAAATGGGAACTGACAGAAAGTGTAACAGATCCAGGTCAAATAATCTTGGAGATTTACTTTAACCTGCTTGGAGTACCAACAGGTTAGGTGGGGTTTACACCATTAAAACAGCTCAAATAGTGTCAAGTCAAGTTGCCAACCACAGAAAAGTTCAACAAACTGACTTTCAAATGATTGTCTAATAGTTCTGGCACTCGTTGTATTGTTCTATGTGGCAAATCCCACCCATCTGGCAACTAGGCAGAGCCAACACAAATCATAAAAATTATCATCAAAAATGATTTGGTTTAGTTTCTTGCATCCCTTGTGGGAAGAGGGAAAGGAGAAATGGAAAAATAAAATAGTGAACTCTCTGCCATGAATCTCTAGCTCCCCCAGTGGGGCGGCTGAGGCGTCTCACATGCATTCTGCATCTGTTTGTCATGTTCTTATCTGTCATCCATTAAAACATAATAGAGAGCAGATGCCCTGGAGATGGATAGCTAACCATAACACCCCCACACACACGTACACACACTGAGACACACACAGACATCTGCAGCATCCATGGAACTAGTCTAATTACATAACACTTGCCTCGCTCCCTGTGGAACACTGACAACCATGCCAGGCTTTCCTAAATCAAGACATGCTGGGGTGATAAGTGACACCCACACACGTTAATATTCAAAATGAAAAATTAAATGTGCACAAACATTTACTTAATCAGAAGGAAGTGCATTCAAGCACACTTTTTGCACAAATAGACTAAACTGATTGAATGATCACAAGCAGTGAAGATGCACACACACAAACTCAATCGATCACACATTCAGATGCAGTGAGTGTAGCGATGGGGAAATGGAACAACAATAAGCGTAACGCCTTGGGAGGGCAACGCCTCTAAACTGCTGAGGATGCATAGTCAAGAATAGACAGAAAGGAAGAGAAGCGAGAGGAAGAGGGGAAAATGTGCACTGTCACTGGGACCAAACCACCATCGAGCCTCGTCACCTGCCAAGAAAAACAGCCATCACCAACAACACAGAGGAGAAAGAGGAAGAGAAAGAGAGAAACAGACAGGGAGGGATGGAAAGAGAGGAGGGGAGAAAGGGAGCGAAACAGAAGCAGAAGGACAAAGAAAGAGCTACAAAGGGAAAGAATAGGGAAGCCAGTGTGAAATGGATAGTTTGCAGTCAGCGTGGAGGTCAAGGCTAGATGTAATTGGACGGCCCCATGAAGGAGACGATGATGATGCCGGACACTGATCGCAGACGGGGCCAAAGTGGCTGTCCGTTTACGTGGAAACGAACATTGTTATGAGTACAGTTTGTCCTCTGATGTCATTCTGCTGCTTCTCATGGCCGGGCCTTCAGCCATACCGCTGGTCTGCTGGTAATACAGAAACACACACACACAGTGACACACTAACACAGAAACACACACAAACTAACACACAGATGCATGAAAGAATAAAGAAAAATGCAAATATTAACACTCACAATTGCACACTTTAACATGAAAAAGGTGCGAAACAGCAACTATGAATACAACACCTTGGCCTACTTACTATTTCACCATGAATCAATAAAGTGATGATGGTGATGATGATACAAGAGGCTCCATTTATGGAGATGCAGCGGGTAAGCTGCTGAAAAGTGTCGAGAACTTTCCCTCTCATTCTATATGGAGACTTCAGAGTCTGAGCAGAGGGTAAGTAAGCCGGCTGTCCCACTCCAGGCTCGGATCGCGTTGACTGATTCTATCTCCTTCTGGGTTTGGCGAAAACTGACGGATTCTGTCACCATTGGAAAAGTGGGTCTCCACATGCACAGTGATTAATCTCCACCCTGTAGCCTCCTAACACACACACACACACACACACACACACACACACACACACACACACACACACACACACACACACACACACACACACACACACACACACAGGGAGCAGGACACAGTCTACTGGCTTTTGGGTAGCATGGAAACTGGCTATCTAAGCTATCTATTGCTGTAACGATGTAAATGTCCCCGTTGTGGGACTAATAAAGGATTTCTGATTAATGCAACATTTGTTCTAGTACATTACAAGAACATACCAATGTATAAAGTCAACCATTCCATTATGCATGCCTGCAAATCATGCAATCTAACAATCATCATGCAAATAGCTTAGCATACATAAGGGATCACATGCAATTGGTATTATACAGACACAGTTTTTTGGAATACTTCATGCTAAACAACTACATAAAGGTTACAGCTTTGTACTCACAGATAGCCAGCCAACTTTGGTCAAACATGGCATGTGAATAAAAACAAGTTGAAAGAGTTCTTTCTGAGATGTTTGCATGTACAGGGACAACTGTACCAAGAACCAGATCAGAGAAACCTATATGCTCAGTATAAAAGCAGATTAATGAAAGCCTATGACTTTTTCTGGGTTGGTTTGACAGGGGAAGTTTCGATACTACATGGTATTGGGTTACTTCGGTCGATACCTTGAAGACATTAGAACCGATACCCAGCCCTATTCCTAGCAGAATATGAGGGTGCACTTACTCTTCAATGGCTATTTGAAGGGTGAAGACTTTGGCTGATGTGCTGAGAATCAGTTCAACCCAGAAGCACTAGGTTTGGGGCAGTGCTGCCTGTCACCCAAAATTGGACCAATGTTGGACAGACTCTGACTTGCCATCCATCACAAGTCTGGCATCAATCCCAGAACCCGCCATACTGGATATAAGTCTCTGTTGGGCCCATGTTGGCCTCCTGGGAATCTAGCGTCAGCTGTTAGAAACTACATCGGTAACTTAATTGGGCAGTTTAAATCAGTATATTTATTGTGTCATAAATTATGTATGATTACATGTCAAAATGAACATAGTATAGCCGATTCTGAAGCCATCGTCTTACACAATGTATGCCGAATGATTTACTTTGGACAAGTCGATGTTTTTATTTCTACAGCTGAACATGTCCTGCAGGCCAACTTACAAACTGTGTACTTAATTTAAGTAGAAAGGAAATCCAAATAGCTGAAGAGCACAAGCGTATACAGCTACTGAACTCTGCTGTAGGTGAGGCCAAACAAGACTCAACCTGCTCCACGCTTGGATTAGAAACACATGACTGGATTTGTTCTTGTTTAATTAGACTGGTTGATCTGAAAACAATCGGAGAAGGTTTATTTTGGCTAATGTGTCACCAATGAGTCATAACTTGACAGATGAGGTTAGCCGCCATCTTAAGATAATTATACGTATAGATTGTGTGATTTGAAGTTTCCTTTGTTTAGTTAAGTCATTAATGTTGCAATAGACAGCCCGAGCAAGGACCAAGAAACTTCCAAATTTCAGGGAGTTGGAGTGTATTGTACATGAGATGAACAACAGAAGGCAGTTCAATAAGAGTCCACTCTTATTTACAGCAGTAGCCTGAAGACAGCAGTTGAATGAGGAGGATCCAACACTCTCACCTGATGGCTGCACTGCACAACCACAATTACATATCTGGGGATTTGAACTAGCAGTCAGTAGATTGTCAGGTTGGCCTGGTGCTCAGGAATACTGACTTGTGAATGAAGCCGCAATCCTCATTATATATCCCCATTAGAATGTCTATAGGCAGGCCCCTTAGGCCATATCTACCCTAATCCCTATAAAGAAGAGAGAGAAGAAAAGGCGGAGAGCATTTTATTATCTTAAAATTAGCTTATAAAATGGTTACTTCTGAAACAATTGGGTTGTAGACATCGTTTCTCAACTCCAACTCCATTCTCGCATTTGAAGTTGCTAATCCAACAATGAGCAAAGCACGGGAAAGGAAGTCTTGACCCGGATATCCGCTGGCTACATCGGAACCCTTAAAATATTTCCCCTTGGTTCCGAGATTGTATCTAACCCAACCTATATTGATATTTATTTAAACTCAAATAAAGGAAAGAAGGCACCACAAGAAGAAAGAACAAGAGTAAATGTCAAAAATATTTTAATGACAGATAATAAGATGGAAGAAATTGTTAAACCAGGTGTATAATCATATGTTAAATTGCAAGTATTTTAATGATTGACTGTGTTTAAGCAGCCTTATCTGTGTAACCTCAGCCTAACTCTTTATAGTTTGTTTATACGGCAACTAGAGTCCTCTGACAGATATGTAAGTGTTCTCCGGGGCCTGATTGTGTGGGTAAGTCCTATGAGGAACCCAGATAATATGAGTCCTCTCATAAATTTGCTAGCTTTCCATGGGACGGAATATTTTTCAGGCAGCAATGATTGACTGCCACTCCAAGGGTCATTATTTTCTGGGTGAGTGGCTACTTCTTAGAGGAGACAGCGAGTAACTCATGCCTCCAGGACCAGAGCTATAAATCTTGCTGTGCGAGTGCAAGTGTGTATCTAGATACGATATGTTTGTATGTCTCAGAGTCGCTGTGTTTCCTCAAGGCTCACTTGATGCTGATATGGAGCTTGCCCCTGCTTGCCTATCAATCAATTCTCATTTTATTACTGTGAATCTCAAACTCATAGATTCAGGGTAGAGTCAAATGAGTCACCTCTGACCTTATATCAATGTTTGGTTGATTTTGGATCTACTTACTGTGAGATGTGTAATTATGCTCTCTCTCGAAGCCACAGATGGACGGTCGGGATCAAAAAGCTTGTGATACATAAGGCCCATTAGTAGTAGCATAATACATATATAATATATAATAATGATATAAAAATATTCATAAATCTAACTGACGAAGCAAATATAAAATAGATTTACTGATTCTGATTCTGTAAATGTGAGCAAGTGATCTGAGAAAAACACTAATGATTGAACATTTCTGATTACAGTCTTGACAAGACCATGTGCCAGTTATTGCATTACAATATAATAAGCCTTGCTGCAGGTGTGGTTGACTTTTTTTCTCTTCATGTGTAAACAATCAATAATATTAAAACGTGTCCAAGAAGGCTTCGTTAATATTCATGCGCATGTTTTACTATAGCCTACTGTTAGCCTGGATGGGGTTGTTTCCTACCCTGCTAGCTAGCTTGCTATGGCTTGCAGTTAGCCATCTAGCTACTATTTTACCACCTAATTTCACATCTTTTAACACATTTAAGACCTTTAGCTTGAGCAGCGCTGTGTACACTTAAACCTTTGGTTTACACACACACGCACATTATGCGTGTTTAACTGTCACATCACATGCACTCTTCAGAACTGACTTTACTGGTTACCAACTGATGTTCTGAGACATGAACAGGCCTGTGGTTGACACAATGGGGATGACTCACGCTCCCATAATAACACCCTCTGCTGTGATTTGCCTAAATCAATCAAACCTCAACAACAAAAGTCAGTCTTCTTTGACCTTATAAAACTGTGAACTGGGTGTAGAAACCTGCTTGTTTGGAAACGTTAGACTTATGAGTCGATAACAAGAACATATACAGTATAAAATGCTTTTCTAATGACTTTATGTTTTGTCTAGTTCCAATAAAAGTACCATTTTGAAAATAAAGTCAAAACGTCGACAATAAAGTTGAAATGTCCAAATACTTTCAGTATTAGTGCCAAGCATAAGACAAATGAATGAGGAGGATGTTTCTTTTGTTTTTTATTTAGCATTTTGAAAATAAAGTTGAAAGATTGGTTAAAATGTTGACAATAAACTCAAAATGTCCCTCGCCCTAAAACTCTTCCGTACATTTTACATCATCACTTAATCTGATTTTCTTAAATATGGTTAATTATGTCAACTAAGTGTGTAACTATTGTATTCTGCAGCATATGTTATACCATCATTAATTGTTTTCAATCATTCAGTTTTGTCCCAGTTTGGCTCTGTGTCTCACAGCCCTCAGAGTTTTTGTTAAGACTGGACTGATGTAGACTTTGTTTTCTGTATGTAGTGTTTTTTCTCTTCTGTGCTGCCTTTTCCTTCTTTGCTCATCCACACACTGTATCAGCTTAGGTAGTTATTCCCTGCCTCATCTCCTGTTTAATCACTTCATTCTCCTCACCTGAGCTTCTCCACCCATCTCTTCATCCCCCTATTAGTTTCTATTTAAGTCCTGGTTTTCTGTTCATTCTTTGTTACATTACAGGTAGAGTGATTTACTAGGTACGGGTTAAGTAGAATAGTCCAGGTTTTGAACTCCCAACCTCCCAACCTTCTGGTTTTGAAGGCATACCACCAGACCACTAAGCTATCACCACCTTGGATCATTGCTATTGTTCTGTTAAGTTCAGTTTTGCCTTGCCTGCACCGGACCTTTTATTAAAGTTATTTCTCTAAGTTCCTAATGCCTGCAGTCTTCTGCATTTAGGTCCACCTGCTTCGCTATTAATGACAAGTTTTCTCTTTCATTGAGTTCATTGTTCAACAAAAAGTCTACAGAAACAAGTAATATCCTAGTCTGACAGAAGAATTGGCAGCCTTTTTGTTGGTCAGCCATATGTATTGTTTATTTATAGCTGTGTGACAACAACGCAATCCAAGGAAATGTCAGCTCAGTCTGCGGTCTTGTATTCCAGCCCCCTGTCTGCTTTACAAAGATACTATCACATCATTATTTCTAAATAGCAGGAAGAGCCTAAATCATTGTGACGTAGGCAGAAAGCAAGGACATGTTCTGAATGGCTCGATGAAAACCTGCAACAATAACGTCTCTCTGTGAATATGAGAAGGTGGCGGCAGCCTCGGGATCGAGGGAAAGCATTGTGACAAAAGCTGTGTTCTTGTTGTTATTGTTATGATACAGCAAGACAAAAGTGAAACATTTTTCTCTTTGCAATGGAAAACTGCTCGGCTCAGTGCGCTCCAGCTGCTTCGGCTTCCTCCCTCACCAACCTCCCACAGCAAGACGTCTTTCATGCCATTGTAGATGTGACATGCTAGAAGCACAATGAAACAAGCATGAACCCAAGGTACACTTCCCCTGGCACCAGGGTGCATTGTGGGACCCGGTGGGAGGAGAAGCTGGGTCAAGGGAAACTCATCTGGGTCCTTTGCACCCATAGCTAATAATTTATAGTTTATAGTATACAAATGGCAGCCATGTAGAGATATATTGGCCCTCTGGCTACTTCCTTGTTGTTACCAACCTCTTTTCATGTGTTTTACCTTTACAAAGTTCATTCATTCCATTGTACATACAGTTTGAAGCCAAGTATGTGGAGGGGACATGGAACTTTATATTAAAAGTAATAATAGCATATTCAATGCAGAAAATGTCCCTTGTGACTGTTATACTATTTGTTGTTTATTATATCATTAGATTATTATTATTACACATGCATTAATGTAAAAGCAGTTTTACTGTTGGAGTTGGTTGAGGTGGCGCTCATTTGAACTAGTTACTTGAGGTGGAGCTGCAATTGCCACTGAAGATTATTTTCATTATGTATTAATCTGATGATTATGTTTTCGATTCATCAATTAGTTGTATAGTTTGCAAAAAAAATCTTAAAATAGTGCAGTCACAATTACAATCCAAACCTCAAAATTATTAAAATATATTAAAATGATCAAAAGTAAAATTACCTAAATGCTTATCACAATGGTTGCCAGTACATTTTCTGTCAATTGACTAATTGATTAATCTAATTGTTTCAGCTGTAGTTGTTTAAACTGTTGAGTAGTTTGATTTATAACAAAACATCATATTTACTATACAACTCTTTATATGTTTTGTAAAGTAACTAGTAACACTGTTAGATACATTTATACAATATTTCCCTCTGAAATGTAGTGGAGTAATAGTTGCATAAAATGGTAATACTCAAATAAAGTACCTCACAATGGGTACTTAAGTACAATACTTGAGTACTTTGTTACATTCCACCACTGCTAACCAGTATGTGTTAGTGACTCTTGAAACAAATACTAACACTCTGAAAACACCAAGTTGTTTTCTGGCAGCTGTCCGGTTTAGCTAGCCAACCAAAAACTCATGCTAATGCCAAATTACCAACAGCACCAGCTAACAGCTGCTCAAAGGGCCAACACTAGAGACAACAAGCATTTTACAACAACATCAAAACAAAATTCATTACCTCACTATGTGATGCCCCCTTTTTCTGGGTGTAAATCCAATGTACTGGAGCAAGTGAAATGTAGAAAAAAAAAAAGTACAATTAGTTAGTATACATGTGTTTCCACAACCCATGTAGAAACAAAGAGGACGACCATTTTTTACATTACATTACATTACAGTTCATTTAGCTGACGCTTTTGTCCAAAGCGACGTACAAAAAGTGCAAACAATCATGGAGATACAATTCTGAACAGCAAGAATCTTGTAAGTACAATAGCTTCAAATAGGTACAATCGTATAAATGAACACTGTCTTCAAATAAGCCAGTTTGAAGTGCAACAACATAAGTGCAACATACAGAAACAATAGAATACAAATTCAACTATTAGCTATAAATAAGCCAAACCAATATAAGTGCAACATACAAAGAACAGTTATTTAGTTTTCTTCATTCGCCAAGATGCAGTCGAAACAGATGAGTTTTCAGTCTGCGACGGAAGGTGTGATGACTGTCTGCTGTCCTGACATCCTCCACCATTTTGGAGCCAGGATAGCAAACAGGCGGGTTTTGTGGGAAATCTGGATCCCACTCGTAGTGAGGGAGTGGTGAGCAGATTGGTCGACGCAGAGCGAAGTGAACACGCTGGAGTGTATGGTTCGACCATGGCCTGGATGTAAGAAGGGGCTGATCCATTCACAGCACGGTAGGCCAGCACCAGAGTCTTGAAGCAGATTCGGGCCGCCACTGGTAGCCAGTGAAGGGAGCGGAGAAGCAGTGTAGTGTGGGAGAACTTGGGTAGATTGAAGACCAGTCGGGCTGCTGCATTCTGGTTGAGCTGTAGAGGTCGAATGGCACATGTAGGCAGTCCAGCGAGGAGGGAGTTGCAGTAGTCAAGGCGGGAGATGACAAGAGCCTGAACAAGAATCTGCGTCGCCTTCTGAGTCAGTAGGGGACGTATCCTCCTGATGTTGTACAGTGTGCATCTGCAGGAGCGGGTTGTTGCAGCGATGTTGGGACCAAAGGACAGTTGGTTGTCCAGCGTCACACCCAGATTACCCAGATTTTGGATCTTTAAAAGACGAGCAGGCTAGCCGGAGAGTTTCAATTAGCTGCTCAGTTTACACCCAGAGCCCCGCAGCCAACAGGTTTAGTTTGCAATGTATTGCTTTGATTAAACAAACACCCCCAAGCCCACCAGCAACACCCATTTACAGCACCGATCATGAGCTCAAACCCAGGGGGCTGTATAGGTAGCAATTAGAGCCACCACCCACCTGAACCACACACATACAATCCCTATCCCTGTTTCTCCTGATCATGACCCCACTATCCATCTCCTGTATCTCTTCAGCCCTCTCGTCCTCCCTTCTCATAGTGATCCGATTACAGTCCCATCTGATAATGGTAAACACTGTGGTTAAATGTTGGGCTGGGCCTGTGAGGACGTCCGTTTGTGTTTGGGGATGAGACGGCAGTGGTGTATTACGAATACTATAGCCATCCCTGGTTCGTCTTTTTGTAGTAGCCATCCTGCTTTAAGCACTCAAACACTCAAACTCATACTCGTGTTTGCGTTTCAAAATAGATTATAGGCTGTTTTGTTTTCCTCTTCTCCTAAATTCAATTTGCAACCGTACACGCGGTCTGCGCTATGTGTTTAACTCCATCATCCGTTAGGTCATGGTCTGTTCAGCCGTGACATCCAGACCGTTTTGCCCCTGCAATCGAGCCAGCCAATTACAGTAATCCTATTGATCCAAAACACACCTAACCCATTACATGTTATCTACAGGATCGACCACAAGCAGAGAGTCAGCCTCTCACTGTATACATCCGTGCGGTGAATCGTCTCTCCGAGCGGTGCTTGATATTTATAAAAGATGACATCTCCGATCCAAATCAAGCCCTTACTTGATGCCTCCTCCCTTCAGAGATTGGAGTTGGAGTAAGAAAGAAAAATCCAAACAGCTGCAGAAACGTTGCTGTGGTTATCTACAGCTGTCTAGTGCACAGAAACGCTGGATTTATGTTTACATGCTAGCCTGGTTTAATCTGAGCAGTCTGAGTGGTGCGTAAAAGAGCTGGAATTTGGCGGACGTTAATCAAAAACACTGAGAGGAGAATGATCATAGCCTCTTCTTGATCATAAAGACTTAATGGTCTAGTGTATTTGCCAAGTGCTGTATTCTTTAACTGTATGTGAAATAGGGTTTAATGTGAGCAAGTAATCTGAAAGACTAGTACTGAAACTGTACTGCACTGAAGGTTCTGAATTGTTCTTAAATATTCAGTATTGTTTTAAGGTTTATCTCGTTATGCCAGTAAAAGGAAGATTGAAATGAGACGAATGATGACAAAACGTAAGATGATTAAATATGTTTGACATAGGTTAGCAGCGCTTTAGCTAAGATAAGCATAAAGACTGGAAGCAGCGGGAAACAACTAGCCTAGCTCTTTCCAAAGTGCAAAAGTCTACCTGCACCGCTAAAGCTGATTTTTTAACATGTTGTATCTTGTTGGTTTAATCCATATACAAACAGAAATGTAAAAGGACTATAGCCACGCTAGCTAAATACTAACATCAGCATGCTAACATTCTGATGTTTAGCAGGTATAAATGTTTACCATATATGCCATCTTAGTTTAGTGAGTTAGCATGCTCATATCTGCTAATTAACACTAAAAACGTTGATGGGAATGTCACTAGTCTTTCTGGTATTTGGTCATAAACCAAAATATTGCACATACTGAAATGATGACTGAATGATGGCACTAAAAAGTCAGAAGGTCACCTTATTATAATCTTTAGGGGAACATGAATGTTTGTTACAAATTGTCTGGCAATCAATCAAGTAGTTGTCCTGGTTTCCCTAACATCCTCAGAGCAATGTGTGGCTAATGAAAAGTAGGATAAATAAAATAGTTTGCCGTAAGTTAGAGTTCATTCAAGGCAATGAGAGGCTGATCATTAAAATCCTTCCATACCAATCAGGAGGCATTTTTCTAAAAATAAAGCATATTCATATGTGCCCCTTAATTGGAATTCTGCTCATCGCTATGTTTAGACCAATTAGATCATCCTGGAGAGTTCTCAGAATGAACTGGGAGCTTTTCAGACAAACAACTGAAAAGTCATTTTAAGTCTGACTGGATAGAAAATATCAAGTTTAATATGGAATATATGAAGATATATATATATAAATATATGAAATATATTTTGGGTCCTCTTCTGCTGGGAATTTAGTATATAGGCCATTAATATTGGGCATAAATCACTAGATATAAAGTTAGATATTAAGTTATGTTGCTAAATATTAAAAGAAGGTCCAGTAGAAGCGGCTCTATAGACAGACAAACACTGTTAGTACCAGAGCTCATGTGCTGCGTGTTGACAGACGGGCCACATACCAGTCTGACAGGCCTATTTCCATAAAACAGAAAAGGAGTCTTGTGATCACCTGCTGCAGAGGGGTGGGACTCTCATCCGCTGCTACAAGAGCGCTGAGAGATGGACAGATTGGAAGATGGGGGGCCGGATTCCTCAAACACAATCACACACAAGCACACACCTGAGATCAGATCATCACCTGCAAAGATAGACAGACACACACACAAAGATTAGACCCCCTCCCTCGTGTATTCACACACACACACACACACACACACACACGCACACACACACACACACACGCACACACACACACGCACACGCACACACACACACACACACACACACACACACACACACACACACACTGTATGTGCACATTGCAGTGAATTAAACACAGAAACCTCAAGGACACAGGTAACATGATTCAAAGCAGCAGTTTGCAACTCATTCTTGGGGTCTGTTTAATTCTGCTGGCATAAATAATACAGGTCACTTCAGGTAAGCAGTGACATCACACATTGTGCAACTTTTGTATACCTATTCTGGGACTATCCAAGTTTACTTTCAAGCCAGGTTTACTTCAGATGTTTCCATCCAGGAGGCCACTGCATCTGCACAAAATATAGTTGCACTTTTCATGCTGCTCAAACACACACATGAACACACACACACACACACACACACACGACAGAGCATGGAGTCAGGAGGCAAGCATCCCCTTGTTTGCATTTCTGTGGGCAGCTGGGGCTCTTTAGTGGTCAAGGCAGATGCAGACGCAGTCAGAATTAGAGCAGCATGGAAATCTAAGGCCCTCATTAACACAGATGATTCAGCCCCTTGTGTGTGTGTGTGTGTGTGTGTGTGTGTGTGTGTGTGTGTGTGTGTGTGTGTGTAGGGCTAAGAGGGTTGAGAGTGGGCGTGAGAGCATCGTCCAGTAAAGTATTGCTTGTGATGGAAAGGTTGTGAACCCCAGTATTTGCAAACAGTTCTTACAGTTAAGTTCTTTCCTGCGTAAGTGCCAGGAATCAATAGTATTATTACCTTGACTGTTACTGTCGTCATGTTTTCCTCTCCTGGATTGTAATCACTTGAACATAAACTGCTTGAAACATAGGGTTAAGGGTTTATATGCATCTCTTGAGGTCAGAGGTCAGTGAAGGCAGGCTGCAGGTGACAGCAGTGTGTGTGTGTGTGTGTGTGTGTGTGTGTGTGTGTGTGTGTGTGTGTGTGTGTGTGTGTGTGTGTGTGTGCGCGTAATCACAGAGGTGTGTTTTTACTGGTAGCCGGGGGTCAAAGGTCACCACAGCAATTGCCACACAACACCATCAGTAAACTGCTGGCAATGACAGACTAATTAGCTTCTTTCTAAAAAATCCATAATTTGACGTAAGCATGTGTTTTTAAGGAATTTTACTGTTATAAAAGATGGATTGATAAATGAATGGATTTAAAGATATTAAGGTATTTAATAGGCAGATTAAAGGGTATGAACTCATTTAAAGGGTATGAACTCATTTAAATGTACAAAATAAAAGTCAACCATTAATGTATACCTTAAGGTGCTATAAAACCTTCGTTTACACCTTAACTTAAACTTTAAATATTTCAAATTAATGTGTAAAGGGGAAAGGCAGGTACTACTTCAAATCTGCTTCATATGTTAATCGATGGATTTTGCTTATTGGATACAATAAGGGATCTCTGGCTACTCGATCTGTAAATTGACAAAACAATCTCTGTTTTGGGGGACTTTTGATTGCATCACATGAACTTCTTCAGCAAATGAAGTTTGTCCATTTGTCATGAAATTGCTCACATGTCCATCTTTTCTATCCCATTGGCTTCAAAGTTCTTGAAAGTTAATTATTGATCTTGGAAACGGTTAATAAAATGACCTTGTGATGATATTGTTTTGTCAAATACTGTTTTCAACCCTTTAAACTAAATCTTAGGTTGAATGAAAAATGCAAGAACTGGAAAGAAAATTAGATTATATTTGGATCAAGGAAATTCTCAAGTTACTGAATAATTATATCATCTAAGGGTAACTGGGCATGGATAATTGTAGGATGAGTGGATATTATTTTCTTTAATTTGGCAGTGAAACTTCAGAGGAAGATCCCTCCTGTACGTGTGTCTGTAGGTGTGGACTGAAGCTTGACTTATTGGACTAACCCCAATAATTAATGCAGGACTGATGAAAAATGGGCCCCGCTGCTACGGGTAACATGAAGCCAACTCCACACACACAAGCAAAAACACACACACACACACACACCCTGCTTGCCTGACCACCTGAAGCATTGTGGGATGTTGAAACAGCCGCCCCCATCCTCCCCTGCCTCTTGTTCCCCTCCACCCACCTCCATTAAAACTGAAGCTACTGGAGGAAACACCCACTTCCTCCACATTCCTGAAGGATTTTCCATACAGTGAATAGTAAACAAACCTGTGAACAAAGAGCGTGTGGGGGGGAGGGAGGGGCACACGGACAAGTTAATGTTATTTCCTTCGTGTAGTAAATCAAACTAAGGAGCAAGGGGAGGAGGTAGGGGGATTTCTTTTGTGAGTTGGTGGAGCGGTTTACCGTCAGCAGTGATGTGGCAGGAGAAGGAGAGGGAACAAAAACCTGGGCAGAGGCATGTATCACCCTCCTCATCCAGACACTTACCTTCCCAGACTGCCCGCTTACACACTGAGGCCTCAGTAACTCCGGCAAGAGTGTCAAAAATGAGGCGACATTTTGTGCAATGGCAGATGTGGTCAAAATAGTTACTTCTAATATGTTTACACATGACTGTACAGACCTTGACAGTGCTTCAATTATGATTTGTCATTTTTTATATGTACAGAGATTTCTTTTAACACTGCTTGTGTGGACAGGATTCTTTTTTTTAGAATGAAGGAAGAAAACCCTGTTTTAAAAAATACATGCGTATGTGTGGACTAGGCACACACACACACTGCCTAGCAGCGCATGTGAGGAGAGAGGAGTTGGCAGTGGGAGGAAGGCCTCCTTATCAGCTTTCAGCATGGGAACCTCTGTGTTGTTCACTGACTCGTGTCAAAACCTTGGCCTGAACTTGACGCGAAGGGAGTGCTTGGGTGTGTGTGTGTGTGTGTGTGTGTGTGTGTGTGTGTGTGTGTGTGTGTATGTGTGTGTGTGTGTGTGTGTGTGTGTGTGTGTGTGTGTGTGTGTGTGTGTGTGTGTGTGTGTGTGTGTGTGTGTGAAAGGAGGAGAGAGAGAGAGCACAAAATCTGGAGAGACAGGAAGAGAAACAGTCTGTCGTGAACTGACAAGTGCAAACAGTTAGTCAGACAGTTAGCCCGAGAGACTGACGGCTAAATGGAGAGATAAGACGTTTGGCTTATTCCCAGTGGGACTGATAGACATATAAAGGTTTGATCTGTTAACTGGTGTGTTCATGCATGTGTTTGTGTAGAAGAAAGGGGAAGGACCTCAAGCGACATTTAGCATTTTACTCGACAGAGCAGGTGAGCCCTTGAATTTTCCAGTACTGAGGGGTCACGCCAGCATACAGCTGTTGACTTTTAAAAGCGCTGATTTGTACAGTTGTCAGACGTTTCCTGCTGACACACTGGCACACACACACACACACACACACAGAACCTTGGCCCACACAAACCTCTGGGCTTCTAAAAAAGCCGGCTTCCTTCTTTAAAGGTCACTCCACTCAGTGCTGACAGTTTTAGAGGGCATGTGAATTCAACATTCACCTAGAGTCCAGAAACAATAAACCCCCGTTCCAACCTTAGACCTCCAAGCTGCAGAAAATATCTGCTGAGCTCATATAACACAGGAGGCCCGTTAAACCGTGTGCCAGTTTCATGGATGCTGGCACAGGATGTGTGAATAACTCGTCTTCTATCCTGCTATCTAGCAAGGGCCTACTAACTGTGAGTCCTGACCTGCTGCTTGTTCTGACGACGTCCTTTTTGCTCAATCCCTCTGGCAGAGGCCGGCCTGTAGCTGTGGATCCTGCCCCGGCTTGCACACAGGAATGTACTATTGAGAAAGCGCTGCACCGCAAAACCCTCCCAGCCATTCCAACCCGTAATCAGATCCAGCCTGTCATCCCCCATCCTGTCTCCAATCTCTCTCTCTCTCTCTCTCTCTCTCTCTCTCTTCAATCCCTCTCTCTCTAAATGACATGCACACACGTAGAACACAAACACCCACATACAGAACAAGAACTCAGACACCCACACAGAATCGCAGACACCAATTTGTAGACATGTAAACTTGTGCAAACTAGTTCTAAAGTCACAGAGACTTTCCGTAGTGACAAGTAAATGCAGCTCTACTGGAGAAACGCACATAATACACAGAGCAGAGTCTTGCACAGGTATCCCGCAAAAGAAGTTGTGTAACAGGTAAAAAATAAATTTATGTAAATTCAAGGGTACGGGCATAGGTAAATATGGACGGGTAGCAGACGAGAACAAAGTCTGTGTTTTTTTTCTGAAGAAATCAGTGAAGTGAAATGAAGATGGTTGACATTATTTTTGACACATAAATCAACAAATATTTTCAAGCATAATCAGCTAGATACTTTTATTTATTGTAAAAGCCAGCCTGATTGCATAGAATGTGTTCAGCTCAACATCCCAGACACCGGCAGGGAAGGAGACATTTCCTCAGCTGGATTTGTGATTCAAGAATCTATCACAGCAACAAACAAAAAATAACTTTAAAGTGAGTCACTGTGTATACTGTGAGTTTATTCACGGGTCGGGTCATGGGAATTATAACAGGTCGTGTCAGGTCCGGATTTGACTGGGAGATAATTGCGGGTAATGGGTCAGTCCCAGTGCTGAGCTTTGCAGGTGCGGGTTTGCAAATCTTGACCCATGGAGAAAGAGAGAGCAGAGAGATGAATTTATTGTCGCTAACGGGACGATAAGTTTACACAGTTTATTCAAAACACATATTTGTACCATCAACCTTTGTCTTGTGACTGTCTTCACACCATTCCTATATTGTGGATCCTTTTACACGGCTAATAAAACTAAGATGTCCGTCAACGTCGACTCTGTGAATACAGCTTGTTATTGGTTAATGCTTATCAAAGTTAAACGTGACGCCAAAGGATGGATTTCACCCTTGTGACCAGGCCTTAAGTGACACATGCTTTTATGAGACAAGCACACAGGGTTATTATACTTTCCGTATGTTTTGAATTTCAAATGTGATTCACATCTCAGTCTGGTTTTGACATTTCATGAATGTTTCAGTTTACTTTCCATACTCTTCATATCATATTGGTTGTCCCCTCAACGGGGAGTTTTGTTAACACGTGTTTGCTCACAGTTGTAGATTTATAATCTTGATGTAAAATTTAAAGATTCTTGCTCCTTATGTTTTATCAGATGCAAATATTTCAGTTTACATGCCCAGTTAAAGTCTTGGTTGGAGTCTCAGTTAGTTAATCATCCTAACAATAAGCAATCTCTTCCTCCCTCGATCTCTAACCACCAAATCTCCTCATCTCTTTCCACCTGACTGGCTGGATGATTGCTGCTGATCTTTCTCTATTTGCCGCTCCATATCCAGACCCTTCCTCTCCTCTCTCTTTCTTTCTTTTCACTGAGGCGGGATGGGGAATATTTCTTTAAACTCACTTTTCTCTCTTCTTCTCTCAGGAAACTCTGACCGCAGGGCTGTTTTGCTGGCTTTCAATAAACTCTTGGATCCTGCGCCTCTCTGAAAAACCACAGCTTCGATTGCACAAAATGAAGCACCACACAACCCTGGGCAACCGAAAGGTGTTTTCAATAATTACTTATTATATGTGTTTGGCGAATCAGAAACATCTGCGCCGAATTTGACTGAAAGAGCCCCAAAACAATTCTAAAATAGGACTGACTCACACAGGCTCTGAGACACACACTTGCACACACGCATACACATTGGAGGGCTACACTGCACCATTGTCAGTGTGGGTCTATTTGCGGGCTGTTTTTTTAGCTGGCCACAGCTGCGGAAATGAATATCAAATGTGGTTCTGCTCCCATAAATCAAACCGTTTGCCGTGTTCTGACTTTCTTTCCCCCGTTTAAAGTCAATTCGCAGGGGCAGTGTGCATTACACTTACACCCCTCGGCTTAACTCTTTCCTCTGACAGTCACAGAGGAGTGTTCAGGAGCTGGAGGTTAGGAAGAGGCTGGGGGGGATATAAAAGCTTGTTTTGAATGTACAGGCATTTGAATGCGCACCATGTATTATGTATGGCAACAGGAAGCCTGAAAGGTGTTCAGAATTGAATGTGCGAGAGATGAAAGGTATGATGATTATAGACGGAATAACATATAGTGGAAATGACTCTAGTATGAATTATATTTTGCTCTGTTCCTCTGAGAATGCTTAGCCAAATGTTGGGGTAATACTGTCTTATAATATACTGAGTAACATCTCTTAGTGACTGACAAGCTAACTTATTGACACTTAACTAGCTCGCCAGCTCCAACAGCTTTATGGGCCCTGTACAACTGTATTGGAGGAAATTATGTACAATCTTGAAAACAAAATGCCAGAGGAGTGTAAATGGCACAATTATGAGAAAATTGAAAGAAGCTCTTGTGACTGAACAGAACTAGCAGGCTGGCTAGTGTGTCAGAGGTTAGCTTGCAAGCCCTACATCACAATAGGGATCAACTATGAGGTTGGCACATCATAGGTATTGCAGATAAAGGCTTTAAAATATATTATCAGCATAATTTCCTCCGATATAACGATAAGTTACATAAAAATAATTATGGCATATTTTACTTGTTTGTTTTCTTATTTTGCCCAGTGAATGTGTACATTTTGAAAAGCATGCTGTTTTATACATGCATCTGCCAGTGGGTCAGCACGATAACAATAGGCATAATAATATGTTAATTCCACTACAGGAGAGACTTGATGTTCTTTGACATTAGGTGCAAAAAAAATTGGAAAATACTGGCACACATCCCGAGTCACAAAGCTTCAAAATCCAAATCTTTCTGGTGTGACTGTGCCTTTTAGGTAACGGAAGACATTATTGGGTTCAACCATGCCAATCATAACATTGTGTGTGTGTGTGTGTGTGTGTGTGTGTGTGTGTGTGTGTGTGTGTGTGTGTGTGTGTGTGTGTGTGTGTGTGTGTGTGCGTGCGTGCGTGTGTGTGTGTGTGTGTGCGCGTGTGTGCGTGTGTGTGTGTGTGCGTGTGTGTGTGTGTGTGTTTCCAGGTGAAGGAGGGTGTATCACTGAAAGCGCCGGAGGTCCTGGACTCGGCTTTACTTTTGCTTTTCTGGGATTAGAGGGGATCCAATGCTGTCCAAACCTTATCCTAACCTACCGCCCGGGCCAAACCAACACACACACTCCAGATCAAGCTGTGGGACAATAGACCTGGCCGTCTGTTGGTTTAACAGGTCTGGATGCTTGCTAAAGGTCTGCTCTGATGTCCAAAGGCCCGGGAGAGCGAGGGAGGGAGGCATTGCCAAAGGGGAATGTGCGTGTGATTGTGTGTACATGTGTATGTTCAAGTAGAGCAGGGTGGAGAGGGGTCACATAAGGCCGTGTATGTGAGTGTGTATGTTTGGGACAGTGGAATGTGAGGGGAGCAGAGGGAGACATGCAGCAAGGGACATCCCATTAATACCAGACCTAATCTCCACCCTGGGCACTGAGTATATACACACACACAGATGAGACTGACAGACAGACCACCAGACGGACAAAAGGAAGGGGGGTGAAGTCCATGTTTTCATTGCAAACTGAAATGGAAAGGAAGAGGAAATGTTTTCATTCCATTTGATAAAACCAATACCACACAGCCAGAAATGACAGAAAATGGTTTGAACACACAAGCATCAGCAAAAACTTTGACTTTGTGTAACCACTTATTGTACAGCTTCACTACACAAGTCAAATGTGACAGAGTTTTTTAGTATCAAAATGAATCCCCAAGATTTAAGTCCTGGTTCATCTGTAGTTACTGGTGATCAGTGTTGTGCAGTAGCGACACTACTACTACCCTTCAGGTAATGTAGCTAATAACTGACCTATGAGTGCATTTGTATACTAAATTACTTAACAGCAAATGTTTTTTTGATGTGAAATGGCTTCAGCGTTTCAAGCTAGATAGTTAGTCTGTGTTCCTTGAGAGACACTACAGGTGAATAGGGTATTATTTTTGTATTTAAAGCTTCAGAAATGTTATGTTTAAATATGCAGATGAGGCATTATCTATTGAAACGTATACGTATATCACATTTTTAACAGTGCAATACTCATTACTGTTTTACACTGTACATTTCAAGCAATAATCTTGTGTTCAGCATTAATATCATTATTAACATTATTACACTGCTGTATATATTGTTACATATTTTAACAATTTTAAAGATTTATTGTTGTTTTATATTTTACTTTTACTTCTCTATGTTTATATAAATATTTTTATTTTATTGTATTTTAATCTGAAATGAAGCAATTGTGACAAAATCTAATTAAGGTTAAATAAAGTATTCTGAATCTGAATCTGAATTTGAAGGCCATAAACCGCCATAAAAAATGTTTTTAGGAATAAAATGTTAGATAAACAAATAAATGTCTATTTTGGATGTTTTCTTTCCACTCGACTGAAAAAAGACAAAGTATACCAAACGTTCTTTGCCGGTTTTTGCCTAGGGTGTCTTGCTTTGAATCCTTTACGAGAAAGACAGACTCTACTATTGATATAATCTTTGATGATTGATATAATGAAAAGCAATTGTCTCTCTGTATTATTCCAAATGAAAGATCCTCTAAAAGTCATTATAGTTCTCATAACGTCCCCTGCAGATTGCTTGAATGTGTTGTTAAACAGGTCAATCTCAAATAAGCCTATGGTTTCCCCATTGAATCATTGTCACACTACTTTTGGTTACAATGTATTTTTTAGACTCAAGCGTCTTTATCACTTTTAAATGCATTTAATTTTAAAGCCACAATAACAGTGATGAAGTGCATCAAAGGTTTGTTCATATGTCAAACATTTGTATTGAGTTACTGTGGCTTAATAAAGTTTTAAAGGAGGCTTATTTCCCATCGGCTATTTCACACAAAAAAAAAAACTTGTGTGGACGGTCAAATAAATTCCAGATTGCACCTTTAAACTCCATTCAGTGATAATGACTGCTTCACCCGCACTGTGCTGTCAGGCTTCATAAATTTCCCCTGAATGCATGTTCTTTGCATGCAGCCTAATGTGTTTAAGCCCCGGTGAAGAAACATGTGCAAGCAAGTGCCAACTTGTTCTGTACCCATGCACACACACAGACACACACACTCAAGCACACAAACTGTGCTGTAACCCCCCCCCCCCCCCCCCCAGCCCAGCTTCACCTTATTAATATTGGCAGAATTGAAGCTAATGTTGAGCCATAATTGGCGGTTTCACCAGGAGTGATAATGCAACAGTGTCAGCACCATGCTCTGTAATTAAACTGAATTATCTGGTGGTGTGTGTGTGTGTGTGTGTGTGTGTGTGTGTGTGTGTGTGTGTGTGTGTGTGTGTGTGTGTGTGTGTGTGTGTGTGTGTGTGTGTGTGTGTGTGTGTGTGTCTAGAGAGTAGAGAGTCTAAAGTAGGAAATGACAGAGCTCCTGCGATGTGAAGTTCCATAGAAATGTTTGTTGTAGCTCCAGCTCCTCTAAACCGAGAATGGCAACAATAACAACCCCCTCAGCACTGGAAGGAGTGATGTCAGCCCTGTACTCCACACACACACACACACACACACACACACACACACACACACGCACACACACACACACACACACACACACACACACACACACACACACACACACACACAAACAACTGACAACCCTTGATTGCTCAAATCAGACACTGCTGCAGAATGCCAGCCTAGCGAGTCCTTACAAAACACACACGCAGCTTCCTTCACTTTACTCTACAACCCTCCGCTGAATAGTCACATTCATAGCCATCTGCGGCGAAACGTAAAACACTATTAATAAAACAGCAAGGGTCTGCTGAGTGACACCTGCTTGGCCCTGCCAATGTAGACGTAAGCCTGCTCCAGCAACAAGTGTTATCATAGTCACCCCTAAGAAAGGTGTCATGAAAATACGTTAGAATTCAAACTTATAGGAAAAATAAAGATCCTGCAGGGTAATTTGTGTGTGGCTGGAGCGAGGATAGTTGTACTGCAGCTTTGGGGCACGGCAACAAGTATAACAGTATCTACAGCCAGGTGTGAGTGCATGGACTGCAGGTTATAAATAGAGGTGGGACCCAGTCATTGTTTTGAAAATCACAAGTAAGTCTTTGCACTCAAGTTCAGTCAAGTCCCGGTGGAAGTTACTTCTACAGCAAAATATATTTTTGTATGTGAACGGAAGCTATGATGGAATGTTGGTATCAATGGCAAGTTGAGAGGATGCTGAATACGTATGAGGGCGATGTGGGGAAGGGACGGGGCATGCAATTGGTTTTGAATGAAATTATCTTTGCTATAAAAGGTTGCGAGGTGGAGACAGAATACTTTATTTTTCAACCTCAGCATCAGAACTGACTCTAAAGGATGGAAAGATCACTTAAGCCCCTTTCCCACTTGACAAAAATCCACTACTGGCTTTTGTCTTTAGTGGGAAAGGTTACAATGGGCAATCATTCCCGGGACAAATGACTGCAGTAGTCACAGGTATTTATCGGCTCCAGCTTTTAGTAGGTTTTTTTCATGTTTAAAAAAATGGCATATGCACGTTTAATTTGTTGGATAAAGGGTGTTTTTCAAATTTCTTGATAGACCTGCTAGTGATATTTTCACATAGCACACTCCGTGCCATCCATCAGCCCTCAGCTCTTGTTGAAATACATGGGATATCGTTGAGCTTTTCTCAACAGATCACAGACTCCGGTGTATCACGCAGCCTGAGCAGCACTATACAGCACCTGTAAGTCCACTTGCCTCCCTGGCTGTAACCACAGGCAAACACGGGGGAGCTGCAGAGTTTTCCCAGGCTCAGCCAAGGTGGATATAAAGGCAGCTCTGTTCACTCTCTGCCTGCATCTCCTGCTCCATCTCTTTGAACTGGGCGGTCATGTCAGCAGCTCCCAGCCCCCAGCCACCATACCGCCCTTCATGTGCCTACGGGGTGCGATAGGCTGGGCGCCGACAGATCCACACAACACCCGGGACTAATGCACGCACACAAACACACACACTTGGTTGTGCCTTGTCTGCCTACATGAGAAGCTGATACAGGCATGTACAGAACACATAATACAGAGAGGGGATGGGAGAAATATGGGACATTAACTGTATTTTTGTATTGAGCATGCATTCAGTTACACACAGGGTTTGAGCAAATTGCAACAATGACCCTCTTAAAACGTCAAATATCCCGTCTCTATGACTTCACTGCCCTAGATTGTTCAATAATCCTGGCTCCACTTGCAAATTGAGAAACTTCATTAAAAAGAAAGGTATGCTATGATTTATATTACACAAATACATATAAAGACCAGATGAAGAACAGATGCATTTATTCATAAAAACACAGGCTGAAATATGCTCAAGGGTCTTTGCCTTAACAAACACTCAAACACAAGTAAATATGCATGCACACATTCTCTCACACACAAACTAATCACACAAACAAACTAATCAGGCGTCCTTCCCTCCTTTTCCGGCCGCGGTGACGTTAAACTGGTCGAGCTGGTCGAGTACACAATCGCACTGGCGTAAGATCAGACAGCCCTCTTCATCTTTCAAAGGTCATCGTTCTGTTGTACCATCCGTATCTGACTTGTACTGTGATTGTTACGGAACGAGCAAAACGGACACAATGGATGCATTATAAATCATTGAGTCCATATTAAGTATTTAGAGGATTGATGAAACACACCTGGCTCTGGCCAAAATTAAGATTATGGTGTTCGTAGCAACAAAAAAAGCAAAAACACAGGTCATGGTGACCAGAGGGAAACGCATGTGTGTGTGTTTATGTCGGTGTATGTTGTAGCAGAAGCAGATGTTTTAAAGAATTTTAATTTTCAAATCTAGAGACATGTGTTTATCTGCACATGCAAACTGTTCATGGGAAAAGACAGTCAGAGAAACCACTGTGAAAGCTAAACAAATACACATTGATGGTGCTAACAATATATGAAAAGTCTCCTCTCTCTTTCTGTGATGAGTCCAGGTTAGTCCAGCCAAGAATGCAGCTTGGCTCAGACTCTCAGGAAGGACCCTTTTAGGGATCCTGGCCCTACATCAGGTCACACACTCTTCCTCTTCCAGAGGGCTCTGCGCACACATAAATCAAACACTCCCAGCGCTCCCCCCATTATTTGTGACATCTATCTGGATGGGCAGGCGCCTTGTAGAGGATGTGGTCGTTCACCAGGCCCCGCCAGGCCAGGATCCCAGGCCAGGGGAGACCGGTGGAGGCTGGGATACAAACTAAATCTCTGGCTGGGATGATGATACTCCTAATGCTGTTTTTTTCCTTTAAGAAATGAAAGCCTCAAGCCTGGTTTATGCTCGCCACAGTGTCCCAGGCGTGAGGGTGTGCGGGAAAGTGACGTTGTTTTACGTAGCACGAATGAGGCGTCTGCAGCATGGCTTTCAGAAATGACTGCCACTAATAGCTTACTGATACAAGCAAATAACTTCAATTGAGAAGTGAAATGTTGGTTTGATACTTTACCTTAAAGGGATTGTATGAAGTCGATAAAGTAAATCCATGAATATTTGATATCAGATTCTTCCTCTGCATTGAAGAGTTGCATGTTTGGTCTATGGCGTTTTGCCCGTAACACTCTAGCGTTTCGGAAAATACAGCAACCAACAATTCGTTGAGCATAAACGCCTTTGTGCATACACTTAGCCCGCCTCATGGTGCCTTGCATGAGTATCAATAAGGCTTGAACCTAGGAAGATATAGGAAGTTGCACAACTCAAGAAGTTTTGAGTCCAACTTTCCTGGAAGTTATGAGACTGCAATAGTTTGTTGTAAAGTTTTAAGTACAAGTTTCCTGGATATAAGACAAGGGAATTAGTATATTCATGTGCACCTATACACTCACACAAACACTGATTCATACAACATGTTGCGTATCCAAGAGTTCGTAAATGAAGAGTGAAGTGCTGCAAATCCCTTTAATCCACTGTAATTTCCAGGAAGACTGTGCATGTGTGTGTGAGTGTACGTATGTGTGTGTGATTGGAGTAGGCAAAGGAGCCAGGCTGTTGGAGAGATGTTTAATTAGGTTAAGGAGGTGCAGCAGGGAAGACAGCCAACTGGTCTTACACACCCTTGTCCTCGACACACACACACACACATACACACACACACACACACACACACACACACACACACACACACACACACACACACACATTTGTAGACACTCCACTTCTTTAGTGCATCTGGCTCCTCGGCCTCAGCAGTGTTCAGTGCACGTAAAACTTGGAAAGTTCCTAGCTTCCACTTGCTGCTCTACTCACTTTTCATTAATCCTGAGAGAGAACGCACAGCACACATTACAGTAACCAGCAACCTTTCATTTCTTTTTAGTGTCTGTGAAACTTAGCAAAGCAAACCAAAATGGAAAATACTGTTGACCTTTATTTAACCTTTAAACGTATTTAGTATTTCAGCATGTATTGTCAGATGGATCTTATTATATCCTTCTTTAACATATTACAAGTAAGCACACACATACCTGGGGACCTCTCTTCTCGAGCCACAGATAAAAGCCTTCCTAAGTAAAGTAGTTGTTGACTTGGGCTAGTACGGCCGTTTTTAGCACTGTGCCACAATACACAGCCATCTCATTGATTTCAATGAGACAACTGTGTTGGCAGTTAGAATCCAAACAGAGCGGTCACAAAACAGTTGAACCTGCCTGAACTTTTGCCACAGTGCAAAGAAACATAATCTGGCAGCATCTGCACAGGACAATCTGTACTACATACCTCACAATAAATTCTATGTCGCTGTGATTATTAAAGAAAATACTGTCTCATAGTATCATAAACCACGTTTGACATCTGATAAGCCTTAAAAATCATCACTATATAGTTTAAAATGTAATTCTTGGATTGTATTTTTCTTCTCACACACCAATAAAGACCGTGCAGTTTTTGCTCCGAACACTCACTTACTAATGTTTCTCTAACCTTTACTCTTCAACTATGAAGAATAAAGTGAATCATCTTGTTTAAAACACAGTAGTCATCTGGGAAGAGGTAGATCTAGCCCCATGTCATCCACTGCGTGGGAGCTAGCCCCGGATGGTTCCCAAAGAAAAGCTGTGTGCTGCTCGTTATCAGAGATGAGGAAGTAAACCAGACGTGTATTTGATAAATCAAGCATGTGGGACTCACCCTTAAAGCCTTCTCTCTGTAAAACTGGAACATACGAAGTTGACTGAGTTGTAGTGCTGCTGAGCGTCTTTTACCTTGGATGCCATGCCAGGTCCCAAATTTCCACCCATTTGAATGTTATCAATCCATTAAATGGTAGCTATCAGTTGTTATCACAACCATTATAATGCTTTAAACTGAACCTACCCGCAGGTTGTCAAACGGTCAGTTTTAAACATGTATTAACGTTGTGAATTGCAACCCTAATACTTGGTTAGGTTTAGGACAATATCATGATTTAAATAAATATGATTGTTACGCAACTTCCTACGTAAGTTAAGTACCCTATGTACGTTTCGAAAGTAAAGTACGTTACGTAAATTAACTTATGTATGTAAAATAAAATTAATAAACGTGGCTTTACACAAGACACGAACAGCGGTCTCCTGGGTGAAAATCCTGTAGTTGTTTGATCCATCCCTCCGCTTCAATGTCTTCCCTACTCGAACTTAAGGTCGTGTCTAGACAGTAACCATTGATTTGCAAAACTTGTCCAAAACTCTTGCAAAAACCAATTTGACCATTTGAGGTCAATGTCTAACCTTAACCATCTTGCAAGAGTTTTGCAAAACGAGGGTTACCATCTACTACTGCCATGCACTTAGAACTTTGTCGCTCTTTATATTACATCACCTTGCTTCCTCTTTTGCTACCATCATAATAACTCCTGCCACTAGACATCACCGCCTAATCATTTTGAACCTTCCTGCAGTGATCTAGCTCACGAATAGATGATAACGGCCTGCCGAGCCAATTAGGAGGTA
Source organism: Cottoperca gobio (assembly GCF_900634415.1). Lineage (NCBI taxonomy): Eukaryota > Metazoa > Chordata > Actinopteri > Perciformes > Bovichtidae > Cottoperca > Cottoperca gobio. Next base: position 6,356,328 of record NC_041369.1, read on the forward strand.
GGGTCACCTCAAATCTATGGTACAATGACAACTGATAACGACCATTTACTCAGCTCATAACAATCGAAGCAGGTGCCCTTTGCAATGGATCGTTTTCCACATTCAACCGTATGTGTGAACACAATACACCCCCCCCCCCCCCCCCCCCTGCACCCCACGCACACACACAATGCTATCCTGACAACATGCATCCAAAATGATGATGATGTGTGGGAGGCGTCCAAGGGTTAGAAAGCGAAGATTAAATCAATGTTAATGTGAATTCTTCTCCAGATGACTCCCAAAATGATTACTTCACATGAAGAACAGTCACATAATTGGCTTACTAGGAACAAAACATTATCTCACGTCTTTCTCAAAACTCATTCACCCTCCCTGGCCGTAATGTCCAACACACACACACACACACACACACACACACACACACACACACACACACACACACATCTAAACTTCTGACAAGACACACCTTTGACCTCAAAGTTTGTTGGTGTGCTTCCAGGCAAAATGACATCACTTCCTTTTGGCAACTTGACAGGCGCTTCATCAGTAAAGTTGCTCCAGGCTTCAGCGAGCAGTGGAAGGGAAAAAACCCAATAATGATAATAATTATACCTTCACACGTAATAAGCTGTGCCTACGGGCCACAATACATAACAGCTGGGCCTGGGAGCTGTCAGACAGCTAGATAGTGAGTGCTAACCAAAGGCAGATGTGAATTATAGCTTGTGACACATAGCTGTGTGGTTAGTAGCAGGTCGGGGGCAATACTGCATTGTAGCTTAACAGTCAATACAATATCTGTGTTTTTGCTCAATTTGAGGGAATTTCAATACATGTACTATATCCTGCCACAAACCTTTTGACACAAAGTGTTCTTGTGGGAAGCAATTCACCTAAAGCTAGTTGTCTTAATAGGTAAATAAAGGATTAATTAAAGGCACTGGTGGTTTGCATTCATAACAAGTGAATTTATCATTTATCAAATAAGAACATTGATGGTAATTGTGACATTTCTATTGCAAAAGACTACATTGATTTACAGTCTTTCAAGTAGTGTGTGAACATGCAAGTGTGTGTATGTGTGTGTGCATGAACATGAACATGGCTCTTTAATGAGAGGAGGTGATTAAAGCTGCGGGCCAGATCAGGGCAGGGATATAAGAACTCCTACAGACTTGCAGTTACATTCCCTCTGGGTTCTGTTTATTCTAAGGTCTCCCCTTGGTCACACACATAGCTTGTGTTGTTATTTCTCATCATCTCACACTCTTCCTTTCCCATTGTCCCATCACAATTGTTCTCTTTTAATTGCACTATCACTCATACGCAGCCCAATTACTCCTCTCCATTAGAATAAAATGGGTCAGCAGGCTGTATATTCAAACAAACCAAAGCTATTATACAGATAAAGACATGATGACCCACATATTTCACAGAGAAACAAAATTTGTCCCAAGTGGAATGTAGGCTACTGGTTGATAACCATTACTAACCTCTGATCTAATCATTCTGCACATAGTTTGGATTTGAGACAAAATGTGATTTGAAAACATTCTTGCCACATGAAGGAAACCGGTTTTGGTAGGTTTGGCTTGTTAAGTGAAGGGAAAATATTGTAGACATAAGCACATTCATGTAGCTGCAGTAGTTGCCAGAAGATATTGCATACACTAAATGCAGAATCAAAGGCTCCATGCTAACACTTTATTATGTGCTGTGTTGCAATCATGGTTGTGTTACAATAGACTCAATGCATTCACTTTAGCACACACTGTTGAGAGACAGTAGGTTAGGTTTCTATGCTAACACTTTCGCTTATGCTACATTATGCTAAATATGCTATGAGAGAGAACAGACACCATGCTAACAATTTATGTTAAGATACAATTAACTCCATGCTAATGTCTTTATATGTATTATATTGCCAGACAGAAGACTCCATGCTAACACTTTACTATGCTACATTAAGATAGTAAACTCTGTGCAAACACTTTTGCACACATCACATTCACAGACAGTAAAGTGCTATATTGACAGACACCATGCTAACACTTTAGCACACACTATATGTATTGAGATAGAGAAGGCTCCATGCTAAAACTTTATCATGTGCTATGTTGAGAGCCAGTAAACTCCATGCTGTCTTAGCCTGTAGCTACTACATTGACAGACAGAAGACTACATAAGCTACCTATGTTTCTCACAGCATAGGCTATGCTGTGAGAAACATAGGCTCCCTGTTGAAACTACACTATGTTGAAAGACAGTAGGCCCCTACATTTCTATCACAATAGGCTCAAGGCTAACACTTTTGCATAGGCTACACTATGATGAGTGTTTAATTTAAAATGACTTACTATTTACCTTTAGCACTCTCTTGCAATTTTTTGTGCATCACAATTCCTATAATATAATCACATCTAATGCTAAAAGTTACTGTAATGGCTGCTATCTTGTAATGATAACTGATTGAAGTTAATACTTTACTCACCATTTTATTGCATTTTCACATGTATTCTAACGTTGCACACACATACAGTACATCTTCTGAGAAGAGAGGAATCAGCTATGGGAGGAGTGGGAGAAAAGACAACATTTGCAGAATGAAATAACTCCTGCAACAAGTCCGGTACGACGATGATAGGGACAGTAAAAACAAAGTGTGTTTGTTAGATCAGATGAGAGAGTTTTGTCTTCTTGAGTGTGATCTTTTCCGATCCCACACTCAAGTAAACTATACTCCTTACTTGAGAAGGTAATGGAGTACTCTTTGCACCCAATCCAACATTCTTATACATACACACACACACACACATGCACGCCGACTATTTTTGCAAAACGGTGATCTCCAACTGGCCTCAAGTGATCATTATGGAGCAAGTTGAATTCTCCAAGCAGACCATGTTTTCTACGTTAGCCCTGCTCTTGAGCTTGTGACAGTCAATGATATGTATCTTACTCATCCACTTGGGGTTAAGACTGTTGAAACTCAAAGTGTGTGTGTGTGTGTGTGTGTGTGTGTGTGTGTGTGTGTGTGTGTGTGTGTGTGTGTGTGTGTGTGTGTGTGTGTGTGTGTGTGTGTGTGTGTAGTTTGAATTGAAGTTTGAATTAATTCATATCTATCCATCTCTACATTAATGCATACATAATACCATTCAAATCACCAAAACGTTCCTCCTACACTACTCTTAATAATATAATAATATAACTTAATACTCTTAAGTATTTTATTGGGCAGCATGGCAAAGGCACATTTTCATCTACACACAGAAAAAATATCCTTCAGACATCCATATGTGTCTTGCGGCAGTTCCCACTAGATAATAAAGTCGGCTTGTGTAAAATGTAACGGCATGTGTAAGAGATGAGAACACACACACAGAATACATTGAGTGCAGAAGTGGGAAGAGCAAACCAACTGTTTTTATTCAAACAGCAGAGACAGCCAGTCATGTTCAAGCAATCACATCTACGTCAGGAAGCAAAGACCAGCACGTCCAAACAGTGGGCAACAACGAACCCCAGTGGTAGTACAGCAAAGTGCCAACACTAATCTTTCAAACTCAGGATACAATCAGTATCATGAGAATTTGTTTTTGCATTCCTCCTATGAGATATAAAGCATGTTAAATAAGATTATTTTACAATATGCTGTAATTATTTTTAAATGAATGAATTAAAGCCAGAAAAAAGCATGCAATGACAAAGATACAAATATCTTGATTTGCATATCTATGACTTGATTATTTTCTTCCAAAATTATTTTCATTCTGTGAGTTTTGATGTCGATCTTTAAGACATTTGTGAATGGATATAAAATCCCACATCATGCCAGATGTGGGCTTTGATATGCACTTTTAAATCAATGTTAAACTTTTTGTAAATTGTGTAGATTTGAAGTGAGCATATAAGTATATATATATATAGTATATAAGTACCTAAATGACATGTCTTTTCGCCACCCTTTCAAAGACTGGATCTTTGCAGAGATGGATAGATACTGATGTTTTTGTTCTCAGGATTGTCACAAAATATTAATATATATGAAGTATAATGTTTTTTTTGTTTTTTTTTATTAAAAGTATATATATATGTGTGTGTGTGTGTGTGTGGCTTTTAAATGGGAAAATAATGACATAATATATTCCATTGCCTCCCAATATGATTTAAATGTCTTTCTTTAATTTCTATTGTCTTGCAGTATATTTTTGAGAATGCCTTTGTATGCTTTTTCATAGTTCAATCATTACATCTGTAGGCTACTTATTGTGGTGTAAGGTTCATTTGGTCACAATGAAACAACACGATTATTCCCTTGTGAGCATGATTTCCGGTATTTGTAATAAACAGTACAGTGAAGTAGATTCGTGTAAATCATTCACTATATCAAAAGACTGCTCCAGGTGAGGCTCGAACTCACAACCTCGGCATTGCTACAGTGTACTGACATATAAGTACCGCGCGCTAACCGATTGCGCCACTGGAGCTCACTGCATGCACAACGGAGTAGGGTTTTTAAACCTGCAGTAAGGAAACATTTTAACACAATCATTTTAAGGTACAAAAAGACAATGGCATATTGAATAAAAGGAAAATGAGTGCTCATTTGTCACACGAAACATGTCAGCAGGTTTACCGAGCAGAAATAAATGCCAGTTATTATACGAGCAGTGCAATAATATAACTACATTTCAACGAAACTATATGACAGTAGTTATTAATGTCCGGCGTCTCCCCCGATTGTAGAGCTAGGTTTGAAAGAAAAGGATGGGTAAATGATGTCATGATCGTAGCCACCGGGATCCCGGGGCACGAGGAAACCGGAATACAGGAATTTCAAAATAAAACATGTCATGCATGCTTTCTGCAGAAAGAAAATTCATCTCAAAAATACGTCAGACATTCGCTGAAAATGTTCACTGTCGAATGTTGAATTGGAATCAGGATACAGTTTAATCACTTACAAGGAAATGCCTAGTGTTTGGTGTATAGGCTACAGTAAACCCATTAAGAGTAAATAGAAATACAGGCACTGGAGTCAAAAACATAAATATAGAAAAGAATAACAATCACAATGAAATACTAAAAATATACTTTAAAAATACTATAACAAATATGAACAATATAACTGTAATGTGTACATTAAAACTGTATATTCAATGAGAGACAGTTTTGTGTAGAATATGGTGAAATATAAATGTCTAAGTAGCAGGTAGCCTGATGTATTTGTTGTAGTTATTTGCAAGGGGAAAGTTAAACTAAGGACTATTTCTAATGCATTTTTGTGCTTAAGGTCTATCTGTCCATCAATCCATCCATCTGTCTTTTCTTTTTACTTGCCCTTTGGTGCATTTCAAACATTTGCATATTCAACTGTACCTACAGTATTAAGGTCAAGTTTATTTGCACACAAATTTCCCAATTTGTGAGGATTAGTGTCATATTTTCTTTCATATATGTTTATTAGATAAGGGCCACCTCACGTTGACCAAGCAGCACCCTCGGTAGCTGAGAAATGAAGCCAACGTGAACTGCAGTTCCTCAAATGGTCACTCGAGGCTGCCTCAAAAAGCGAGTCAATCTCCATAAACCTCCATGTTAAAAATGTCCAACTTTACAGCAGAAACAAACATGTTTACAGCCTGGAACAAAAAACAGTGTTGTTCTCTATAGCTAATTTGACATTGACTTCGAGATGAGAGAACCGGAAGTGCAAACAAAAGCTAAATCATTTCTGGGTTTTAAGACTCATGCAGCGCTCTAATGTCATCCAATCCCATGTCATGTCATGTCATGTCATCACATCTCATCAGATTTCATCCCCTCTCATCTTATCTTCGTTCATATAAATTATTTTTCAATATAACTTGGGTTCGTTCAATTTATACCAGACCGACGCCACATAATTGATCAGTGAATTGAAAAAAGCAACAAGGGAAGGCTCTCTTTGCTCTCCGACACAGAAGGCTTATTTCCCCTAACCAAATTGTTTGGTGATAATTCAGTTTGTTGCAGTGCAACACACACAGAGTCAGCCCAGCTCACCACTGTGTGAAGAGTCCGACCTTTGTCAGCTCAATAACTTTATGGTCATTGACTCCCATATAGCAGTGCAGTCCCGCTTCCTAACCCTATAGGTGTGTTTGCTAGAATCACTGGACTCTGATCTACAGGCCCGCCATTCATCGGACTGTTTTATTAGAGTACACACAAAACAAACACACAGGACCCAACAGTGGTACCACGTCAGGACGGACATCTGCTCTCAGGGACACTTTATGGTTACATTGTACACTGTACATGTGCAAAACTCTACTGCATCCATATTTATATAGTATGTGTTTATATGAGTGTTGGCAGCTTTTAGTCACGCTGAAAGTGCCGTTAGACTAACATCTAGTTACTCATTTTTATAATTGCAGATGGATGACTAATAAAGATCTTTGTACAGTGAGGAATCATAAATCTCTTTACTGCATGTTTAACTGTTCAACCGAAATGAACAGACACCATTTACAGAGAGGCTACAATCAATGAGAAGAAATACATAGTATATAATAATAATAATAATAATAATAATAATAATAATAATAATAATAATAATAATAATAATAATAATAATAATAATAATAATAATAAAAAAATAATAATAATTTTATCAAATATTGCATGTGTTTTATCTACGATCTCTGCATTACCCTTTGAGACAGTTTAGTCTAGAATTTGTTGAAATTATCAAAAGAGATTTGAAAGCCAGTAAATTTAAAATCTTTCACGAGACAAACAAACACAGAATCCAAGGTAAATCTGAAATATTATAAACAAATATTTAGCTGGTGGAAATAATATTTAGTTTGATTATGAACTTGTGAACTGCTGGTAGGATGGAAACCAACATTTTAAAACTATTGTTGTGAAATAGTTCAATGAAAAAAATTAAGAAAATGTAGAAGCAGTGTCAAGTTTAAATTCAATAGAACTTATGACAGTCAGTTCAATAGTTGTATATTCGAGGGCAGCTTCCCTGACACACCCAGATACTGTGGTCCACTGATAACCCGGCACATTTGTGCGCTTACTGCTTCAAAGAAACTATTCACGCAGCCACAGTCTCCCACAGTGAGATCAATACTTTATACATGCACACAGACATTTGTTCCTCAGATGGCCCAGGTTTGCTTCCTGGGTCTCTCCCTTGGTTCACGACCTCAGCCTATGACAGAGGCATCACTGTCTCACTCAGATAACATGGATCCGCTTAATGTTTAGCCCAAGATACACACACACACACACACACACACACACACACACACACACACACACACACACACACACACAGACACGGACACGGACACGGACGCACAGACACTGTGAAGCAGAGGGATTACAAAGGCGTAGAGACCCATATGCTACCCAGGGATGGAGGCGAGAAAGCTAAATGCGAGGAGAACACAGAGTTGTAAAGAACAAGGTGAGAATTATTGCTGTTTATTATGTTTAGTAATTGTAGAAGGCCACACTTTGAGGCATAATATAGCATTTGTTGTCATTTCATCCTATTCTCGGTTGAGAACAGGGATTCAGATATTGTGAGACCATTGTTGACTTGACTTTATTTTGAGGAGAAATCATTTAATGAAAGGACGGTCACCAAGTGGATTTGGTTTTTGTAAATAGCACCAAATGGAAAGTTGTAGAGAGTGAAAACCTGTTGAAGATTTCCCAAGCCTTTAATTTGCTAATCTGGGCTGTTAGCCTGTTAATCCACATTAGAGCATATACACTATGCTGTGTGTCCTGTGGCAGAGGTGACAAGGCACTGGAGGTATTATAATGTGGCGAAGAAATTTCTCTCGAAAAAAAAGTTCTTCCAAGAAATTATATAACCTGTAAAAATGTAATAACATTTAAATGTATCCTTATTTTTTTAAAGCAAAAAAAATGAAGATCATGGTAAAAAAAAAAAATACTAATAATTATAAAAAACTTTATTTTATAAAGCAATTTTCAAAACAAAGTTACAAAGTGCTTTACATGGTTAAAACAGGAACAAAACGTTTCAGGATTGTACGTATGGCACCAATATTGATCACCATGTTTTGTATTCATGGTCAAAAACAGAAGTGGAAGAAACAACTTACAACAGGCAACATCTACAGTGAATCTATTGCATTAATGTTAATGTAGATCTATGTTATTACACCAGTCATGTAAACACAACAGTAACATAGGGCTGATTTGATCCAAATTATGATCAGTTGAGAAACATGCATCCTTTTGTCATGTATAACTTTTCAATAATGTACATATTGGGAGAATACACTCTTTTTCTTGCCAAGAGTTAGATGAGAAGACTGAGAGAAGACTTAGCTTAGCATAAAGACTGGAAACAGAGGGAAACAGCTAGCCTGGCTCTGTCTAAAGGGAACCACCTCTCAGTTTTTCTACAGGTCATTATAATTAACATTAACATTAACTATAGAGAAAAAAACACCTTTTATTTTTTCAGAAAAAACATAAAGAATATTTTCTTACGTTACTTAAAAGCTAGTGTATTATCATGTTTGTTTTTGTAAAAGAAATTGCCATATTTTGGATATCTTGTGAAAATCTCTAAAAGGGCCAAAAACGTACAGTAATTACAGTTCCTTTGTGATAGGGCCTGGTGTTGAAGCTGAAGCTCAAGTAGCACCACATGGGAGTGTCCCGAGTCGTTCTCTCTCTACTGTAGCTCGTCTCTATGTGTACGCCCTGCATGGCTGCCTCTGCGAGGTGTCCTTCACTGCTGTGTGGGACTGGTGCAGCACCCAGGACAGGAGGCTGGCCGGTCACAGCAGCCTGTGGTCGTTGCCTATGTACGCCATCGCAATCTACCTCATGGAGATCCTGAGAGCCCGGCTGCTGGCTCAGCATCTCCCACTGCCTGTGCGTCTGGCGGCCTACACCATGTTCATCTACCTATGGGAGTTCAGCTGGGGGGTGGGGCTGAGGCTGCTGGGGGCCTGTCCCTGGGACTACTCAGGTTATAGGTACAACCTGGGAGGACTGGTGACTCTGGAATATGCACTGCCCTGGACTGTGGCAGCATTTATAGCTGAGCAACATGTGATCAGGAACACCCTGAGGATAAGACTGCACAACTGAACTGATACCAATCTGGTATACTGAGCTTCCAAAAGCAGCTACAAAGCACGTATTGACATTGCTTCAGGAACAACACCACACTGTTTTTGAAATGTTGATGTTTAAGAGTTGGTGTAAATGTCACAATGTTCACATCTCACTAAGCTGTGTCAATAAATCTGACAACTTTTTCAGTTATTTTCTATTTATTTTTTCCTCACAGACTGAAATAAGACTAAACTATTGTAAGTTAGGAAAACTGGTTTGGTAGCCTAATGTAACGGCTTTAAAGGAACCGTGTGGCATTTTGGCCGATAAGTTCATTTGCTTTCTTGCCAAGAGTTAGATATGAAGGAGGACACCACTTTCATATCTGTTTGTTAAAACTTAAGCAGCCAGGAGACAGTTAGCTTAGCTTTAGCACAAAGACTAGAAACAGGGCGAAAGAGCTAGCTTGGACAAAAGGCATTGATCGTCTACAGCTTATCCGGGATCAGGTCGCGGGGGCAGCAGCTCCAGTAAGGAACCCCAATCTTCACTTCTCTGGGCCACATCCAGCTCCGACTGGGGGATCCTGAGGCGTTCCCAGGCCAGTGAGGAGATATAATCTCTCCACCGAGTCCTGGGTCTTCCCCGGGGTCTCCTCCCAGCTGGACGTGCCTGGAACACCTCCCTAGGGAGGCGCCCAGGTAGCATCCTTACTAGATGCCCGAACCACCTCAACTGGCTCCTTTCAACGTAAAGGAGCAGCGGATCTACTCTGAGTCTCTCACGGATGGCTGAGCTTCTCACCCTATCTCTAAGGGAGACGCCAGCCACCCGTCTGAGAAAACCCATTTCAGCCGCTTGTACCCGTGATCTCGTTCTTTCGGTCATGACCCAGCCTTCATGACCATAGGTGAGGGTAGGAACGAAGATCGACCGGTATATTGAGAGCTTTGCCTTCTGGCTCAGCTCTCTTTTCGTCACAATGGTGCGGTAAAGTGACTGTAATACCACCCCCACTGCTCCGATTCTCCGGCCAATCTCTCGCTCCATCGTCCCCTCACTCGCGAACAAGACCCCGAGGTACTTGAACTCCTTCACTTGGGGTAATGGCTCATTCCCTACCCGGAGTAGGCAATCCACCGATTTCCTGCTGAGAGCCATGGCCTCAGATTTAGAGGTGCTGATCCTCATCCCAACCGCTGCACACTCGGCTGCGAACCGATCCAGTGACTGTTGAAGGTCACAGACCGATGATGCCATAAGGACCACATCATCTGCAAAGGGGACCCAGTCATACGCCTTCTCCAGATCCACAAAACACATGTAGACCGGATGGGCGTACTCCGAGGCCCCCTCCAGGATCCTTGCAAGAGTAAAGAGTTGGTCTGTTGTTCCACGACCAGGACGGAATCCGCATTGTTCCTCTTCAATCAGAGGTTCGACTACCGGCCGAACCCTCCTTTCCAGTACCTTGGAGTAGACTTTACCAGGGAGGCTGAGAAGTGTGATACCCCTGTAGTTGTCACACACTCTCTGGTCCCCCTTTTTAAATAGGGGAACCACCACCCCGGTCTGCCAACCCGAGGCACTGTCCCAGACTTCCACGCAATGTTGACGAGGCATGTCAACCAAGACAGCCCCTCAACACCCAAAGCCTTCAACATTTCTGGACAGATCTCATCAACCCCTGCGGCTTTGCCACTGTGGAGTTGTTTGACTACCTCAGTGACTTCCATCAGGGAAATTGACGATGATCCCCCATCAGCTTCCAGCTCTGCCTCTACCATAGAGGGCGTGTTAGTCGGATTTAGGAGTTCCTCAAAATGCTCCTTCCACCGGCCGATAACCTTCTCAGTTGAAGACGGCAGGGTCCCACCCTTGCTGTACACAGCTTGGATGGTTCCTCGCTTCCCCCTCCTGAGGTGCTGGATGGTTTTCCAGAAGCGCCTTGGTGCCGACCGAAAGTCCTTCTCCATAGCTTCTCCAAACTTCTCCCACACCCGCTGCTTTGTCTCTGACACGGCAGAAGCTGCCGCCCTTCTAGTCCTTTGATACCCTGCAACTGTTTCCGGAGTCCTCCCGGATAACATAACCCGGAAGGACTCCTTCTTCAGTCGGACGGCTTCCCTGACCATCGGGGTGCACCACAGTGTTCGAGGGTTACCGCCCCTTGAGGCACCTAAGACCTTGAGACCACAGCTCATCACCGCAGCTTCAGCAATAGAGGTTTTGAACATGCCCCCAACCTCCACAGGGATGTCTGAAAAGCTCGCCGGAGGTATGAGTTAAAGATCCCCAGGACAGGGGCTTCCTCCAGACGTTCCCAGTTCACCCGCACTACCCGTTTGGGTTTACTAGGTCTGTCCAGAGTCTTCCCCCACCCCTTGATCCAACTCACCACCAGATGGTGATCAGTCGACAGCTCCGCCCCTCTCTTCACCCGAGTGTCCAAAACATGCGGCCTCAGATCAGATGATACGATTACAAAATCGATCATTGACCTTTGGCCTAGGGTGCTCTGGTACCACGTGCACTTATATGCTAGTGAGTATCTCCACCCCGGCCCGACGCCTCACACCTTGGGAAACTCTGGAGAAGAATAGAGTCCAACCCCTATCCAGGAGTACGGTTCCAGAGCCAAGACTGTGCGTGGAGGTAAGCCCCACCAGATCCAACTGGTAGCGATCCACCTCCCGCACTAGTTCCAGCTCCTTCCCCCACAGTGAGGTGACGTTCCACGTCCCCAGAGCCAGCCTCTGCTGCCCGGGTCTGGTCCGTCGAGGTCCCTGACCATCACTGCCACCCTGTGTGACAGAGCACCCGACCCCAGCGGTTTTTCCCATGAGTGGTGGGCCCACAGGATGGATGGATGGGAGGCACCACGTAGCTTCTTCGGGCTGTGCCCGACCAGGCTATGGCAAACCCGGCCACCAGGCGCTCGCCTGTCGGGTCCTCCCTCTGGGCCTGGCTCCAGACGGGGGCCCCGGGCTTCCTCCGGGCAGGAGGAAGCCTTCCTTCCTTTCCTTTCCCTTTCTTTCATGAAGTCGTTTTTGAACCATTCTTAGTCTGGCCCCTCGCCTGAGACCAATTTGCCTTGGGAGACCCTACCAGGAGCACTAGGCTCCAGACAACACAGCTCTCAGGTTCATAGGGACACACAAACCTCTCCACCACGATAAGGTGATGGTTCCCAGAGAGGTACAACTAAAGAGCTAAAAACCGAATGCTGAAATTTCCAAAAACAAAATATTTTAGGCAACCAAATGTTACAAATACCTTTTTATGAACTAAAAACAAACTGTTAGAGGGCTAAAGTTGTAAAATGTCAAACCATTGCTTTAGAAATTAGATTATTTGAATCAGCTCAAATTTGAATCGTCTAGTCACTGAATGCTAAACTGAAGGATCAGAATCAGTCTCCTAAAAGTGTAAAGAAAGAGAAATACAAACTGTAGGCCAGAGTTACATTTAATAGCAGACATGTAATGAACTAAAGTCATATCTGTGAGTGAACAAGCAATTCTCCAGCACTTATCAAATCCAAATAACAGACACTGAAAAATTGGCACAAATACAAATGTGAATCTGTGCTGTGTGCGATGTGGTTAGTCCTGTAAGTGGTCTGAGAAAGCAAATTCTGTTTGATTACATCATGAATCTACTCACTCAAACACATAATCACATATTATTCCTACATTATTTAGCACTTTAGTGATCATTTGCACAGGCTACATTAGCAACTTTTCTGAAATATCCATAAGCAAATTCATGACTCCCTTGGATTGCAAGCTTACCCTAATGTTTAGTCAATAGCTGCACCCATTACTGGAAAACTGTTTTATATTTCAGAGGGAAATATGTCTATGAAAAATCATGCTCAGTCAGTTCTGGGTTTCTTTGGAGAAACCACTTATAAATGCATAATGTTGATTCAATAAGAACCTGGCAAGATGAACTTGGCATGCGTCACATGAATATCATTTGAAAACATTCATAAAACCTTTTGAAAGTTGTGTTTAACGTCCTCTCAGCCAAGAGGTTTGTCACACTAGGGGTGTGACTGTAGTGAGTAGTGAGGACATGTTGTAGGAGGTTGACAATAATGTCAGTGATTCTCTTCTCTACTTGTTTTCCCTCAAGAGTTCATCCCAATACGAACAGGCATGTTTTGAACGGGCACTGCACGAGCACATTTAATGTGTGTGTGTGACTTGGCGTGTGATGGTCAGGATGTCTTCCGCTCAGGGTTTTGGACCACAAACAGGGCAACAGTCCCCTCTTCTCTCTGCCACTGGTACCTGCAGAAGAAAGAAACATCATTGATTGTTTGGGATAATTACTGCGAAATTACTTTGTTTCTGAATGTTCAGTAATACATTACCATACACACCAACACATTTAACCTAATAATTTGCACTCTGACTGGAACAATTTGATTTTGATTTCATTGATTGTTCATGGGAAACTTCAGTATTTTTCAAGCTGGGCCTCTTTTTATGTTTTTGTGTCGAAGTGACTAATGGGGACAAAAGTTTTAGACATTGGTGCAGTACTGAGCAAGAGTGCTGCATCCGGCAGCCACTTAACAGGCTGCAATGTAGCGCAAGGTAAAGAAAAACTTCTTATTTCTCTGCAGGGTCTTTTCAATATGTTGTCAAAACAATCTGAGCCCGTCAGGGGCAAAAACGAACTTTTGGTAGACGTACATTGACAGTGTGGACTTGCCCCCAGTGGTCACATTGCAGCCTGTTGCAGCGTTTTCACTTAATACTCGACCAATTAAAAAAAAAAAATTCTCCATTTGTAACTTGGGAAAAAAAGTGTCCAGATTGAAATATACCGACGTTTCTCTTGAATATTGACTCACTGGCTCTGCTCAGGGACGAGTAAACTGTCTCCTGCAGAAAGATTGAACTCCTGCTCGTTCACAGTAACTCTTGAGGATCCCTCCTGAGGTATAAGAAAAGAAGATCATAAGAAAAAGACTTACAAACTGAGAGTTTGGTTCTCACATGGATACATCGTACTGCAGCATCTTAACAGCACTGAGAGACCAGTTAGACGTGTGAAGCTACTGAAGGAGCAGCACATGTGGTGAACATACCAGCTGCCAAATCCACACGTCACTTTGTCGCACTGAGGAGTCTGTCCGCCCAGGTCCAAACACCATTGTCTGTCAAGGTCATAAGACAGAGTATATTTGCATCTCTTCCATATCACCATCGTCTTCTGCAGCACATCACATCTGCTCCTGTAGTCTCAATGTCACCGCATCTATAATGCAATACTGAACATCCAAGGTTCGTCATAGGGAAACTCCACAGGCAGAAAAATGGCAAAATGTCCTCTTTGGGTCTGATTTAGCTGAATTTAGATTGACAGCGGTCAGTAATAAAGATTACTAGTGACAAAATAGAATCATGATAATGTATGTAATGTCTGTATGTAATGTAGACATCTCATTAGGTGTCGCTTCATTATCAACTTTTGACTTCGAGGTCAACTTTAGGTCATGGTACTGCCAACAATAATTATATTTCTTTATACAGTACCTTACCATACACAACATGTTTTTTTAATTTAACTAAAAATGCCATAGTTCTCAAGTAATAAACATCTCAACAAATATTCTACATTGTAATTTTACTATTGCTGCTTTTTTTCTATTCTGTAGACACATCTATTACATGTCGGCCTCCTCTGCTCTTTTCTTTCTTGTTAAAAAGGGTGTTTTCTCCTCATCTGAGTCGAGGGTCTGAGCATAGAAGGGTTTTATGTTGTACAGATTGTGAAGCCCCTTTTGGCAAATTTGCGATTTTGGGTTACATAAATAAAATTGCCTTGACATGCTTTAACCAAAAGTACTGTACAAGATTTGTAGGACTAGAATACTAAAAATATTTAAATCAGTGACCATCTGATCAAATGAAATAAAGTAGTAAATAATGAAGTAAATAAGGTTAGAAAGTTGAAAGAGTAAAAACTTTATGAAAACATATCTGAATACAAATTCATACCTCGGTCTCAAACTGAGCTCCGAACATGTCGATGGGCCTGTCGCTGCGCAGGGACGGCCTCTGTTTGTTCAGCCAGTCTTTGAAGCAGAAGGGGGACATTACGTTCATGATGTTCATCTGGAACGGAGGTTCTCTGAAGACTTCATCTGTTGTCGATCAGAAAATAATCATGACGACACCAGTTCAAAACGTACAGGGATTAGACTTTTTAACAGGAACCTCAAGAAATTTCAGAACAGCTCACTTGGATCAGGCTTTCCTGATTTGCCCTGTTTTGACGCCATGTACCTGCAAGTAAAAGAAATGAACCAACAACAACAAACTGTATTAAAAGAAATATCCAGATGTGATGGAGACTGTTTATAAGTGTGCAGATGAAGATGTCTTACTCTTTGATTATTGGCACCAGTTGGGTTCCCAGGTCCTGACAGTAGAACCATTTCTCGAACAGGGTGTCAGTGGTATTGTCCACATAGTACCTGAAGGCACCGACACACGCTAATGTTAATGCTGCTCTCACATGTACATGTCAGTTGTGTTACTTTCTCACTGAATTCTATGTTTTTTGGGGGCACAGTGAACTTCTGAGATACAAATGAGGAAGGCTTTGCTTTGCATGACAGTGAGTTTTATCAACTGTGTCCTAAGACTGCAAATGCATCACGTCATCACAACTTCAAATGCATTCAGTTAACTCTTAATTATTTCTAGTCTCTTTTTATTTTTAAACAGATATTGCATAGAAAATATGGTTTGCAAGAAATGTAACACAAGTGTAGTGAGTGCAGATTTCAGATCAGTGTGTTCTGCTCACAACATTTTCAATCTTGTTCCAAATAAAGATAACTGAGTGCTGATATTAAAAAATTATTGTGTTTGCTTACAAAAACTATGCTGTGGTCAACAAAAAAACTATTTCAACATGCAAATTGTCTTGTTTAGGACTCAAAACTCAACTCAAAGTTTAGGACTTGTTTTGGGACTTGAATGCAAAGACTTGAGACTTACTTTGTTTCACCTCTGGTGTCACATATTCTCAGAACTGATTTTTTTTATTTTTTAAATGCATTAAAACAATTAAGAAAAGCTTAAAGTTTTAAGTTTTGATTTTCCTATAATTGTAATTTATCCTTAAGAAGAGGTGACGAAAAAAGGAGAGAAGAGAAGAAGAAGAGGAGGAACAATAGTTAACCTCAGGCAGTCAGTCTCAGTCAGCAGCCGTCTCCTCTCCACCACCAGTCCCACAGTGTTGGCCTGTCTCTGGGGGGAGTGGGGGATCCGAGCTGGAAGCAGAAACATCTACAAATGAGAAAGAAATTAATGGAATACCGATTGAAAAAACGTGTGAATGTGACGTAGAGTCATAGAGTACAGACGTTTTGGAGCATTGTAAATGTGACCAGTTTCATTTCATTAGAAGTAAATCCTAAACAATAGAAAGGGGCAGTGACAAAGTGAATTGTACTGCCTCGAGTTATACTCCATGCTTATAGTAATAATATGTTCTAATCGACTTATAATGCAGAATATAAAACTATACCAAAGAAGACAAAACAGTACTTAAAAGCATATTAAAGCTCACCTCTCCCTCCTTGATGTGCACATCCTTGTGTTTCCCATTTTCTATCACCTTCAGACACATGTCCCCCTTCACCTGGTAGAACAGCTATTTTAAATAGAGACAAAAGAAGAAATTAAATTAAAGGGGGACTGCAGTGACTGTACACAGGGAGGTCTGTTTACAGGTGTCGGGGCATACTACTGCATATGTGAACAGTTGGAAAATGTTATGCTCAAGTGATTTTGAAGTTTGCAATAAATAATCTATTGTAAGTAAGACTTTAGGCAGAATGAATGAGTACTGCTCTTACCTCCTCCCCTTCCTCTATGTGATAATCCTTCCTGGTATTTGGACCTCCAACAAACATGATAACCAACTGGGAAAAGTGCCTGAGAGAAAGGAATTACATATCTTCAAATAGTCAGCGGAACTCTCTTAGTCAATGTCTTTGCACCAAAACTCTCCACGTATTGTGAAATAAATCACAACGTAATCAGAGATGTTGCAAAGAAGAACTCACTGTAATATACACAGATATGTAACAATCTTTACCTGTATAAATAAAGACTAAATAAATACAAATCTGGCTAATATCAAAGTACATTTACTCACATGAGCTTGTTGCACACAGGTGGCAGAAAAGCATTCTCGTTCTCTGCAATCCAGTTTTCCACATTCACAAGAAGTGGTTTGCTGCTCATTTTTTTAACTGTTTGTGCTTTGTGTTTTAAACTTCTCTGACCATTCTTCTCCTGACTAGTTTAAACAATCTGACTGATAATAAAAGTTCAAAATGCAGAAGTTGGAATAGGCTTAACGGGGAGGAGCTATGTTCCCTACAGAGATGAAAGGTTGTTTGCATTTTCATAATGAGTAACATGGTGCTGTTATGCAGTGACTCTATGCAGACCTATTGGAATCCATTGCAACACTCATGAAGTCAAACTGGTCACAGCCACTGTGCATAAGCACAAGGTTTCTCTTGGAAAGCAAATACAAAACTTTACACCAGGACGTAGGTCCTAAGAGTGATGCCGGAAGCAATGAGACAAGAACATCAGAACTTCAACATTGGGCAATAGATCAAACATGGGAAAAAGGTTTAAAGTATTGAAAAAAAAAAAAAAAAATATATATATATATATATATATATATATATATATATATATATATATATTATATATAATATATATATTATGAGATATTTAGTTATAAAACATTGTTGAGCAAATAATACACAGGCCAATTAAAAAAATAAGTCTCCTATTTAATCTGAAACATTGCCCTTACATACATACATTAAACAACTACACGTTACAGTCATATAATTAACATGTCGTGTTTAGAAATATAATTTCATAACAATTTTGTACTAAGTTTGTCTGCTGCATTTATCAAAATGCACATTGCCACAATAGTTTGTATTACAAAGGCCGTGCGCCACAATAGCAATTTGACAAGGACTGAAGTCATCAAGGTTGATGATCAAAACGTATTATTTTGGGGGCGATTTTGCACCATGGGTAATTCTTAAAATGCCCACTAGGTGGAGCTGTTTGTCCTGGTGAGATGAGTTTAAAACTGTGGGTTCTTCAGAAAACCGGAAAGCCGAGCCGGGCATTCCCGCCAAATGGTCTAGGTATATCATAGGTAGGATCACAGGGACCAAAACTACAGGTGTATTCATGCAGGATGTTTCAACAATCTAGAGTCAAATATTTCAAAGTGTATCAGTTGCCAGCAAGTCCTGTAGTCAAAATTTTACTTAAGTTAAATGACAAAATAATCAAAATATAGGCTACTTAAAATACAAAAAGTAAAAGTATTAATTCTGCACTACGGCCCATTTTAGAATAATATATATTATATAATTGTATTATAATGATTGATGCATTAATGTGTTCATTGTCTTAATGTAAAGGAGGCAATGAATTTGTCATTTGAATTTATTCTAGGGATGCACACATTATCAGTTGGTATTGTCCTCCAAAAAATTGAATCATTGTTTTGAAACAAATTGTGAAGCATTTCCCTATAACAGCTGATGTTTCTCTTTCTCTTTGTATGCATAATGTCACAAGTGCATAGATGCATTTATATTAATTGCATTGCCGCCTGTTTAAGAGAATACAGCATTTGCATTTATTGTGTTAAGTACAATTTCTTTACAAAAATGTTATTCACAGTGGAAAGATAAACTGGTCCAAAGCAACAGTAAAGACAGCTTTTACTTTTCCAACATGCAAGTTAAAATGTTTTTTGTCTAAACAATCTTAAAGTATGTCACTGTGTCACAAAACTTCTAGAATTCCACAGTTCTTTTATTTTTCATATCTTTATTGAGAAATGAAATGGTAGAAAGTCAGACATTAATAAACATTACGGTGATGAAGAAAAGAAACAAAGAGAGATTGTATTTGGACAGCTTTTTGAACTGTTATAGCCTACACACTTTTCTCATTATTTACATATTTTATTTTATTTGAATAACAGAGGGATGAATTAGCAACAGTTGCACTGTTTTAAATATACTTTATACATTTGAGTCATCACAGGCTAACGGACTGAGCCATTATAAGCTATACATTTGGCCAACGTATCCTCTCAGCAAAGTATTAAACGTAAGCTTTTATGCTACGTAATTTAAAAAAATATAAAATTATAATTGTTTCGATATATCTCGTATTTAACTATTTCAAACCCTCAAACAGGTGGTAACATGGTGCAGCCTTTGGGTGCAGCTAGCTGTGCTGGATTGTGTTCACTGCTCAGCAGTGTTGAGGCCTCGGTGGTCACGTGATAGGAGGTGCCTGCCTTCTGACGATGGTTGCTCAGCGTGCTGCACGAACAAAAATGCCGTTACATTTGTAGTTTTGAATTAAAAAAAAGTCCTACGAGGTATTAAACGCGTGTCAGGTGCTAGCTTCCAAAAGAATATTGTGCATTTTCTAAATGAATTAGATATGAATATTCTTTCAGGATTACGTGCTGATACGTTATCTTATAAGAAGTGATTCCGGTTCAGTGGGAAGGTTTGAACTGCTCTCTGGAAAGTGACCATTGTTGTAATCAGGTCGAGGCTGTTATCATTTCCACTTGCTGGCTTTCTTAGTTTTTTTTACGGGTTTACAGCAGAAAAACAGTGCAAGCTTTTTAGAGTGTCATGAAAGAAATGTCAAGGTAAGTCATGCATGTGGCACATTTTCCATTTATGAACATTTTTGTTCGCGTTTAAGAGAGTCCTAGAGAATAGGCTAAAAGCTAACGTTAGCCAACTGTCACAACAACCAAACAAGGCCTGCAGCCACCGTCTGTTGGCTAGCTCGCTTGTTTGTTGTTGTGTAACTATGGGGTGAATATGCCTAACAAAACGAACGTATTTCAATTGCTTTTGTTTGAGAAAATGTCAACCCTTAATTAGGTCTGACCGGAAAGCGAGTCGTTAGTTGGACCAATTCTTCCGTAGCAGCCAGCTAACGTTTGCTAACTTGCTAAATTAGCCAATGTGTTAGCGCTTCCAACCTGTTTGTAGCTTCTTGGCTAACGTTCGTTCGCCGTCAGCTTGAACACTAACGGTAACTTAGCTCACTTTAAACACGTTTCTGCATTTTTGGTAAACTCACTTTACACATTTGGAATTGCACACAACTATGTAGTCATTAATTTGCGTGATGTTAAAGTGATAAGCACATTGCTGTCAGGTTAAGTAAGTTAGGGTGTTTACACAGGTTCGCGGTAATAATAGAAAGGAGAGGAACAGAAACTAGCAAAGCATAACATTTTACAAAATGTGGCTGATAAATGTCTTCGCCTTTAACTTGGTACTCGCGTGCATTGTTTAAGACACCATGATATGAATAAACTAACGTAGTGAAGTGTCGTGTAATAGCTGTCATTTCATGTAATGCGTCTTGTTCCCATGCCTCGCAGCACCATGCCTGGTGGGCAGCAGCCTCAGAAACACTATGGCATCACCTCTGCCATTAGCCTTGCACCCCCTCGAGAACTAGACCACCAGTACACCAAGAAGCTCTGTGATGCTATGAAACCTTTTGGGGTGTTTGAAGACGAAGAGGAATTGAACCATAGGTGAGAAACTGAGTCTATTTTTATATTGGCCATAACACT
This sequence comes from Cottoperca gobio, assembly GCF_900634415.1. Lineage (NCBI taxonomy): Eukaryota > Metazoa > Chordata > Actinopteri > Perciformes > Bovichtidae > Cottoperca > Cottoperca gobio. The sequence goes on from NC_041369.1 coordinate 6,377,148, forward strand.
ACTATGTGACATCTTGACTGCATACATTTCATTGCAGCAATGACGACTACACTTACAAGGGTTGCACACAAAAACATGTAATATAATGCACCAGCACTTCTCAAAGGTAGCATTCATTCTAATGCTTTTGTTGTACTGCATTGTATGTGTTCATGTGAATTAATGTATGATGCTTGAATCCACATAGTTACGTCAACTGATTTGAGAATGTTTGGTGTATTCATATATTTTTCACTCACTAAAAGTTGTATTTCGTTTCAGACTTGCAGTTCTTGGGAAGTTGAATAACTTTGTTAAAGAATGGATATCAGAGATCAGTGAATTAAAGGTGGGTTATGTTGAAGGCTTTCCAAGTAAAAGCTGTGATTTATATTATGGCGTCATTAATGGTGACTATCAATTCAGAGACGCTAAAGCTATCTATTATTTTGTCTAAAAGAGAAAACAACGTAATACTGATTTCACTGTATATCCTTCTCTCCTCTACAGAACCTTCCACCATCAGCTATAAGCTGTGTTGGGGGCAAGATATTTACATTTGGTTCGTACAGACTTGGAGTGCACACAAAAGGTATGTTTAGTCATTGCAGTGACATCATTAATCAATAGCCATTTAGTTAATTTTTTTATTTTCATTCAGGCAATAGTATGTGCCGAGAAGTTTTATGACAGCATTAAACTTTAATGACAACACCTTTACTATGTGCTCTGCTATATTGTAATTCAAAAGGAGCAAAGGAAGATTGAATTATCAGAACTTTACTGTGATACGCTCAACCCTATCTATGGAGGCATATCTCATTGTTTTTGAAAAGCTCAGCTCATCCTGACCACACTGAAGCACGAGGCAAGCATTGTCATATTCCTCTGCTTTTGAGAGTGTTTTTGAAAAGATTAGTTTTGGGGTCTGAAAGCTGTGTAAACATTGGCTTTCCATACACTTAAAACATTAGTGTCAGTGTTGTCGAGTACCTCGTTAAACAACAAACGGAACAAGTGAGATAAAAAGATAAAATGAATTCATTTATACACTCGTATATAACACATGTACATGCATAACAGAAAAATACATTGCTGTGTTTTTTACTATTTGGTGTGCAAGAAACTTATTGTAAATTTAAGTTATTAAAAATAGTTTTCCAACGAACTGCAGTGTTTTTCCATGAATCTGAATAAGAAAGGGTGTTCCAATCTAATCTGCAAAATTGATAATTCAGGTGAATTATTGTGAGTTATTCATTGATTTTTAAATGTGTTTATAACAACATGTTGCACTTCTGGATGAATCCAATATGAAAACTGACATTCATTTCCATTAAATAAATTCATCCTATTAATATCGTGAGCAATTGAACTGCAGACAAAAGCAAACGGATGAAAAGCGGCTTAAGTTTCAGTTCACAATATCTACAGAGATTGCAAGTTTAGGTCCGCTTAGAGAGTTGAGTAAAAATACAAGTAGTCACTTTTACACAGCCCCCCCCCCCCCCCCCCAATTGTTTGCTGTTGGTTGAAAATAACATTTGAATATCTGTATTTTGTTCATGCTTGAGAGGAAGAAACATTCCTGTCCCAACACATCATCTTCTTAAAATTGAATTGTTTCAATTTGTGTTATTGTAAGACTACTTTACTCTTAGTAATTTAGAATTGTGTCAATTTTTATAAAGTAATAAATTCAAACGCATGAAAAGTTGTCGTGCAAAAGCAATTAATCCCCTTGCCCAGTTGTGTACTGACAAACGTTTGTTCAGCATTTCATAATTTTAAATTTATTGTAGAATATAAATACATCTTTTACATTAAATACAAAACACTGAAAACTAACATTTGAAACCCTCACTACTTGTCGTGAGATGTCGTGTATAATTCCAGACTCAAGGACCTTTTTTTTTTTTTTTTCTAAGCAGAATTTGAGACACTAGAGAAATAGATATGGTGTCAGGACAGCAGATTAATTTGTACCTGCCTTTTTACAGGGTTCACGAGGCAGAGGTCATCAGTGTCTAGAAAAAGAGCTGTTTATTTTTGTTTTATTTGTTTAAAAATAAATTCTAACTCATAAAATGTTATAGGCTGTTTACAAAGCAAGGCCAGGCATTATCAGTTGGACAGTCGCAGAAAACTATATTCAAAAGTTGCTGCACTAGTACACAATTTCTTTAACCTTGAATGCAGCAACTTTGTTTAGTGAACCTATCAGATTGTTGTGGAAGTCATCAATCATTTATCCTACTGGGCAGTGCAGATTACACTGCTAAAAGTAACTGTTTCTTCCAGGAGCTGATATTGATGCCTTATGTGTGGCTCCACGCCATGTAGAGAGAAGCGACTTTTTCCAGTCTTTCTTTGAGAAATTCAAACAGCACGAAGAAATCAAAGACCTGAGGGTAAGTTTCGGTGGTATGTCTGGTCAATTCTTGATTTAAAGGAAGCCCCTGTTTCATTACTGACCTGTTACTGAGTCTGTTCAATCAAAGGTTCTATTGTAAAAGGTGCAAGCCCAACATACTGCTTTCATCACTGCTCCTGAGTGAGAACTCCTCGTTATCAGAGCTGAGTTCACTGTATTGGGAATGTAGAACAATACCTAAAATTGCTAAATATTACTCAATCACATCTTTACAAAGTTTATTTTGCTGAATAGATGGAGGAGTTACAATGTATTAACTCAGCAGAGAGCAATACCCAGGAGCATTGACTGTGTTGTTGTAAGGTCTGCTCGTAAGGTTAATTTCCCAAGGTGTGTGTCTTATTTAACATCAATAAAAATGACAAAACAGTGTGTACCCCATTTTTTAGATTGTTTGCTGTTAAACTAAATTATATTTTAATGTAATTATCAAATTAGCTGTGTTTAATTGCAATTTAAATAATATAAAATGCTCCCCTTTCAAAAATGGTCAGGAAAAAGGTCACAGAGAGTAGCCCTCTGTTTATTGCATTTTATTGCATTGCATATTGTTAGAGGATGGGGATTTAATTGAATATTAACACCCGGGTCTCCAAAGACATCCATCGATGACACTCATTCAATGCTATACTCGTGTTTTCTGAATTTGAACCCACCCTTAATGAAGTCTGTTATCAGCGGAGTATCGTGCTGGAAGCTTGACATGTCCTTTTTACAAGCTCTGTTCTTGACTTTGATTTTCACATTTTGTACAAGATAATGTCGGGAAGCTTTGCATCGTCTTAGATGTGTTGGTGATATTGTCTTTTTTTTTTTTTATGCTTTCTCAAGGCTGTCGAAGATGCCTTTGTACCGGTGATAAAATTCAAATTTGACGGAATAGAGGTAAGTCACTTTGAGATCCAAGTCATGCGTGTTGTCTACATGTATGGGTATTGCATAACTAAAGGAACACTACTCAGAAATGACCATTCTGTCAAAGCGTTTATAGATATATGTTTGTAGTATAGACATTGGAAAGACTGATTAAAATTATTACTTTCGTTTAGCTGTCTGCTGCACTAGCTGTGCAAAAAATGATGGTATTGATCAGACAAATGTTTACAGATTAAAACGAGTTTGGTCATCCAGTTTGTAGTTCAGGTCCATGAAGAGACCTGAACTACCGAGCAGGAAAAGAGACATAAAATATGGTGACAGTGATGAGCATCAACATAACTACTGTTCCTGTGTATAACTAAAATGGAAGGAGTTTGTCTGTTTGTCCGCCCTTCGTGTTCTCGACAACCGTCTGATCAACTTCACACTTGGCAGCTGTATTGCTGAGGACCCAAAGAAATGCACTATCGATTGCAAGCGCTTGAGATTTACGGGGCATATTTATTACTAGTACGTTATGTACACACCGTGACGTATTGAGAGGAGACCCCATATTAACTGTTGCACCACCAAACGGCATGCTGGGTACAGCTCGCGCTCCGTCGATATTCGTGTGAGCTTTTGCACCCAATCGACCATCTACCTCTAGCATTGCTAGGGGTCAAAACTGTCAGGCCGGGTGTATTGCTCAGGAGTCAAGGAAGCGCAGGGTCGAGTGTGAAGGTGTTTGGATCAGAAGTTCTTGAGAAAGCTGCAAGCAGCAACACTGGAGTCCAAGCATCACTGTCTGCCTAAATTTGAAACCGCTGTACTTTTTGTAGTTGCAAGACATGTATTTAGTCTTATTTCTAAATGTAAAACATTTTGGAGTAATTTAGAAGCTCATTCTACAGTGCCATACTACTTTGACTACTATTTTACCTGCCATTCCCAGAAGAAAGAAGGGTCTGAAATGTGAGCCCACCTACTACCCTAAAAGGCGGATAGAAACGACTGGTCATTTATACTCTGTTTCATCTTTTACTTTCTTACGTTTCTGTCTGCAGATTGACCTGCTTTTTGCCAGACTGGCCTTACAGTCCATTCCAGACAACTTGGACCTGAGGGGAGACTCCATCCTGAGAAACTTGGACATTCGATGTATCCGCAGTCTTAACGGTACACTACATGGCATCTATTGACTTGTATACATACAGTTGAGAAGAGGTGATATTGACTTGAGGCCTGATGCTGGTGTTGTGACATTAAATAAGTACACGAGTAGAACAAGTTTATAGTGCATCACATGTGCAGCAGCTAGTTTGGCAGGTATATGAGTCTATACAAAAGATTTTCTTTATCTGACACTTAAACCCTAAACCTTTTACTGGGAATTTACGCATCAACAGTAAGAGTGCAATACTTTACTTGCAGTGTTTTAGGTTTCTGATGTTTTGTCTTGCAGGTTGTCGAGTGACAGATGAAATTCTGTACCTGGTGCCAAACAAAGAGAACTTTAGACTAACCTTGAGAGCCATTAAACTGTGGGCAAAACGTAAGTGGATTCAAATGTTCTTGTAATGTTGGGTTCACCGTTACTTTTCGTATGTCAGTAGTTGTCACAATTTAAGAGCTAATATATCAAATATATAAATGCGCCAGTAACACAGAGACAGTAACACATTTGTGTATAGATATTAACCTCTTACAGGTGTCATCCCTGTTAAGTGTAACACCAATATTTGTCTCTGCCTTATTGTAATGTGCCCTCTGCCTGCAGGTCGTGGGATCTACTCCAACATGCTGGGGTTTCTGGGTGGAGTGTCATGGGCCATGCTGGTGGCCCGGACCTGCCAGCTCTACCCTAACGCTGTGGCCGCCACGCTGGTCCACAAGTTCTTCTTGGTGTTTTCCAAGTGGTGAGTTTCAGCACTTTATCATTACAACATCATATTTGTCCTGTTCCACTTGATGGCAGTATTTCACAGCCTTGCGCAATGACAGTTATGTTTAAGTTTTCACACATTTTACTACATTTATCATTTACATCTGACAGGGAGTGGCCTAATCCTGTGCTATTGAAACAGCCTGAGGACAGTAATCTGAATCTACCTGTGTGGGATCCTAGAGTGAGTATGACACCAGTGTTTTATTTCCACCTGTTAATGGTGTTGTTATGCCTCTATGTTGTATGTGTATTGGTCAGTTAGTTGGTGTTTGAGAGTTAGCAGATAGACTATAGGTACATTTATTTTCTCTTACTTCATGTCTCCTCATTCCTCTGCCCTCATGTGTCCCGGAAAATATGCCCTCTATTATGAGTTCCAGAAAGTAAAGTTTTAGGTAGTTTTAGAATTTCCCAAATGTTTAGACTATTAAGTATTTCTGTTTACTATGAGACATGCTCATCATCAAAAAATAATAATATGTGCAGAGGCAAATCAGTGCATGGTAAAGGCTTTGCTGCCGGCAGAAATGACTTAAAAGGCACGTGAAGTTGATGTGCAACAGCTTTTCAGAAAACAGTCCGTAGTTTCACCCCAAAATTGCTCTTGGTGGTGAGGAGGCATTCTCGCATAGTCTGCCTTATTTACACAGAACCTGGACGAGGTGGCATTCAATTTAAAATGGATTAACTAAATTTATATATTTGCAATATACTTATACAATTGTTGATTGACTGATCTGTACACAGTTTAAATACTGGTTTGACAGTTAATATTAAGGCTCCATGTATTATGTTTACAATTATGGGTTTCTCACATTGGAGAACTTCAAAATGAAATGGCAAAGCACTGAAAGTGGTGACTCTGTTGGATAGTACGGCACATAATCTGTTTAAATAAATTGTCCAAGGTAAGATGCTAAAGCTCCGCTACAGCCCACAGATCCAGCTGTGATCCCTTCACAGGATGTTTTAGAGGGAAGCACATCATGTCACAATAGGTTTCCTTCATTCGTCCTCCTTTGTATTACTTGAGGGAGAAATGCAAATGAGAGAAACGTGAAGACCGTAAAGTGGATTGGGATGTTCCTTGCATGTGTGTTGAATGGTGCCCTTGGCTTTACGATGCCTTTCAGTATGTGGGTGTCAAGTTGCCCTACACATTCAGTTTGGTGGGTGGTGTGTGCTGACATGTGTTGGTGAATGCTCTCATTTCTGCAGCGAAACCAATCCCTGTGCCGTGTTTTTAGGTGAACCCATCTGACAGATACCACCTGATGCCCATCATCACCCCCGCCTATCCCCAGCAGAACTCCACATACAACGTCTCCACATCAACGCGCACCATCATGAGCGAGGAGTTCAAATACGGTAATGCAGACTGCATGACTGAAAGAATGGAAAATAAATAGATCTCTTCAGTTCTTAAAATCTTGTATTCCATCTTGCTTAGTTTTTTGAAAGGCAATGGTACATTTATGTAACAGTGCGTCACTTTAATGCCTGATATGTCTTTGTCCAACTGTGTCTGGCATGAACAGGCCTCAGCGTCACAGATGAGATTCTTCAGGGAAAAGCAGAATGGTCTAAACTCTTTGAGCCACCCAACTTCTTCCAAAAGTACAAGTAGGTGTTGATTTTGTCCCGTAAAGGATTCATTGATGGAACATTTTATAAACCAAAGCAACACGAATCAAACAGAGCTGCATGAATCTCGTATGGAATTGGTCACAATTCTTTAACATGCAAGTTGTTTGTAATTTGTTCACTTACTTTAAAGGTCAGTATCATGTTAAGTTATGTGGACATTAACTGTTGTGTCAGGCCAAAAAAATATTATTGTTCTCACTTCTTGTGCTTTGACACATCCTAACTGGTTATTAGAGTCTGGTCGCCTTGTTTTGTTTATGGAAGTTTTCTTCCCACACAAATGCCACAACTGAGTTTTCTGCCATGTTCTGTTGGTGCTGCTTCACCATTGTAGCCCCCTGAGCACTGGTGTGAATGCTTATAGTTGAATTACCCCATTTAATGATTTAAGTTTACATTTACACTAAAATTAAGATGAATTATACAAGATCTACAGAAGACCATTGTGCCTGCACAGTAGCCTTTCAGCAAATACTGATTGTATTGATGGAGGTTTAATTCAGTTGTATGGTCTTGAAGCAGTTTTTCATCGTTAACACACCTGTATAGGCTATAGCAAACGTTGCCATGATGCTGCCAGTCCACGTATAAGCATTTTAGAAGGAGTGTTGTGATAAGCTACTCAACATCTTGTCTGAATTTCTGTTACGCGTTACAGGCATTACATTGTTCTGACTGCCAGCGCCTCTACAGAAGAAAACCACCTAGAATGGTAAGTGTCTGTACTGAGTGAAACTGTACTGCAACACTGTAGGGTCATTTACATTATATGTATTATCGGCAACTCTTGAGAAATGCATCCTGATGTTTTCCCTCAGGATCGGTCTGGTAGAGTCAAAGATTCGCGTTCTGGTGGGAAACCTGGAGAGGAATGAATACATCACCCTGGCTCATGTAAACCCCCAGTCCTTCCCTGGGTCCAAGGAGAACCGCAACGAGTGAGTTCAGTTTTCTCCATACGTACAAACGTCTCCGTGAGAAAGTTCTGGATTAGTGAAAGCTAATCCTGCTATTCTTGACTCCCTTTTCTGCAAGTTTTTCTTTTTTTGTCCTTGAGTAATTGGAGCATGTGGCCTGTTGACATTTGTGAGTGTCAGTGAGTCATGAAATCTATTGGCTTGGGTCATTGATTGTTTGGCAGTTGAATGCAGCTTTGAGAGTATTGCTAGTATGCATTTCTACCACAATGATTTGCTCCAGCTCACAAGCATGTTTAATACTACAGTCTGAACATGACTAAGTTATGTCTTAAATGGCTGACCACAGCAATCTATTTCGATTTGGCGACCTCTCTTATGACACCTTGCACATAGAAGTTCCTGAGTTGTCGCCACACTGTTTCATTTTATTCAATGAGTTGATTTTGCTCCTTGTGTTTCTGTAACAGGAACGACTTTGTGTCCATGTGGTTCATTGGGATCATCTTCAAGAAAGTGGAGAATGCGGAGAGTGTGAACATTGACCTGACGTATGATATCCAGTCCTTCACAGACACTGGTAGGTCCTGTCATCTCTCTGTGGTTGTGGAAGACTCATTTGGAAATATAAATTCAGTAAAGCTAAATGTTCAACATACAAAGTAATTTACTGGACTATATAGATTCAAAACATGTTTATACATTCATGGCAGTCAATTAAATGTAACGCAACATGTTGTTCTCTACAGTGTACAGACAAGCCAACAACATCAATATGCTGAAGGATGGGATGAAGATTGAAGCAACACATGTGAAGAAGAAACAGCTCCATCAGTATCTTCCTCCTGAACTAGTGCAGAAGAAAAAGAGGGTGAGACATCTTCCTGTGCATGTTGGGACAAAGCCATAACAATTTTTTTAACATTTCATGGTTATTGACTTAATGTTTTTCCTCTTTGTCTATCGTGTCTCTTGTTGTTTTTCTGCAGAGCATAGCTGAGTTGAACCGTAGCTCTAACGGAGGGAGCTCTAAGCGGCTGTCTCTGGACAGCAGTCACCTGGACAGCTCCAGGGACACCGACTCGGGGACTCCCTTTACCTCCCCAAGCGGCAAACCCTCTAAGCCTGCGTCTGACACAGAGGACAGGTATGAGGAACCTTCACACTTCTATTGCAGTTTATTGTTATTTGTTTGCTTTTTACCTGATGCGTTTTAGTGTTGTAATCTTAAATTGCATTTGATTTTTGTATCCCCAGATGTTCTATTATATTTATTTTTTGCCATATATTAATACTTTTTTTATAATGACTAGGCACAAATACACAATATGATGTTCAGCAAATGTCTGTCTCTTTTTTTTATTTTGCAGCGTCAGCCCTCCAAAGCAGCTTTTTGTGGACGGCTCCCCAGCTTCCAGCGCAGCAGCAGCTACAGCTGTTTCAGCAGCTACAACAGATACAGCAGATACAGCAGATACAGCAGATACAGCAGATACAGCAGATACAACAGATACAACAGATACAGCAGATACAACAGATACAGCAGATACAGCAGATACAGCCGCTACAACAGCTGCTGCTGCTACAGACCAAGGAATGTCCATCCCTGTCATTGGCTCTAGTGAGTATTTTTTCCAGTGACTATTACACAGATACTATCAATTAAATGGCTTATAAATAACATCTCAATATGTTTAGGCTATAGATATTTTTTTCGCTAAAATAACATAACTGTTTGGTTTAATTCTTTGATGCGTCTGGGGCCAGTTTGACGGTCTTTTTCGAAGTGGAGGTTGCCGATCTAGACATTTACTACACCCACCCCTACTAAGTATGAGGAAATAATTTTCCTCTCTGGGATAGGCTGATTAATATTTTAGTAATTGCATACAGATTCATAAGGCATAATTAACATTCCCATTAACTTGTCAGCATATGTATAAATAATTATAAATACCAAACCAAACTCTTAAAATCTGTTAAAAGCATGTCCTTAAATGGATGTCAAAGAGGTGGATAAATGATCCTGATCTAATTTCTTCTTGTTTGTCTCCTTCTAATTCTGAAGAGCCTGCGGGTAAAGCAAAGCCTGCTTCTCCATCAGCCAGCAGCTCCGTCACCCCAGAGCTGAGCGGGGACGTGCAGCCCGACGCCACCAGCAGCCCCAGAGAGGAGCCCAACAACGGCCTAGAGGACTCTGCCAACGGAGCTCCTGCCAAGAGACCACACTCGCCTGCACAAGAGGACCCGGCCAAGAGGCACAAAGACACAGAGGTAAGGAGTTACAGTATTTAAGTGTTTTGAATATATTTGGTGTTGGATTTGAACTTATTGGCGGATTTAATTTGTGACACTTTTTTCAGGTGGTGTCCAACGATGACTCTGCATTTAAAGAGCCATATCCACCTACCTCAGAATCCAACACGCATGGAGAAGGACCCAATGTTGTAGGTTTTGTTTACTCTGCCTGCTTCTATTGACTGTAATGGCAGACAAAACTAAATTAACATTTTCACAATTTGTCTCTCTTCACCAATAGACCCCCCTTTCTGTATCAAAGGCTAAACCCATTCCAACCATTGATACATCAAGAACACAGGTAACGTCTTCATTGAAGGCATTGGCTTAATTTTACACCTGAATGGTTTGATTTTAATTAATGTTGAAAAATGACTTTCTCTCCATGGACTTGGGTTTTATGAAAGCATTTATTAAATCATTTTAAATAAGGTTCATGTTGTGATTTAAAATGCTTCTGTTTCCTACCTCAGAGACTTCCCAGCATGGAGCTGCCAGACGCCTCGTCGCCTCTCCCAGCCAGCAACAGTTGTCGCGTCGTGAAAAATTCCATTAAACTGGCCCTCAACCGCCACAAGTGAGCTTCAACAATTCTCCCTGCACCATCACAGCTATTGAAACTGTTGGTCTAACTTTGACTTTCTAATGTTTTAACGTTGAATGTCGTTCAATGTAATGTAGCATCACACCTCCCAAGCCCCCTGTGTTTGAGGGCACCCTCACCACTGACGCTCCTCCTGCCACCGAAGAAAAGGGCATGTCCATTCCTGTCATTGGCTCAAGTGAGTGTATAATTGCCTTTTCAGTCATTTATCAGTTCTGATAATTCATCGAGGTGCTTATTGTAGAATTCAAATCAAATGACTAAAATGTGACTAACTAAATCAAAGTGCCAAACTGAACACCGTTTCTGTCTTTCTCTCTGCAGAACACGTGGCAGCCAAACACCAGGTGCCCCCCGTCGGCAGCTCCATCCCCACTTTAGTGAGCCGAGGTGCCGACCCACTGAACGGGGCGACCTCCAAGAGATCCCACTCCCCCTCTCTGGAGGAGCAGGCCAAGAGGCTGAAAGAAACAGAAAAGGCCAGAATCCACATAGCTTGAACACACAACTATAGACTGGATTTATATACATGCATTCACAGAGTTGGGGCTTTATAGTGAAGTCAAACAGCGAGAAGATGACTTCACACGGGGGCAGGGAGTGTGTGTTCAGGTCTGTCAGTCTCAAGTGTGAAGGAGCAGAACGGACAGCTCACCTCAGATCTTCAGAGATTACAGATTTGCCAGTGGATAGGTGATTTTGGTCAAACCAGATGTTGTGAGCGCCCTCTGTCACACTCACAGCCAGAGGGCATTTAACGAAGATATCTGAGAACTAAAGCGACCGTTTTATACTCGTGTTCTCCCTCGGTGTTTAAAAGCCTTCACAGAACAGATGATAATTTAGCTGTTCTTTTCATATATTTTTTTTCAGTTAAACATGTTTTAAAACAGCCCAAAACATTTATCGACGCTTGCTACACACACTTCTGGTGTATGCTGATTTCTTTCTTTTCTTTCCTCCCAAACAGAAACCTGTACAGTAAATGTTGATGTACATAACTTTTTTGTCTTAAAAAAAAAAAAAAAAAAGCAAAAGATCACTGTTAAGTCTTTTGACCATTCTATTGTAGTTTTATCTAAAAAGGAAAAAAGAAAAGTTATAAAAAAAAAATGTAATTTTTTGTTTTTCTCTATTGCTTGTCCAAAAAAAAAGTCTCCAGCCCTGGATATTTTTTGTAAACACTGTATAGGTTTGGATACAGTTGCAGGGAGGCTTTATTGAGGGTTTGCTTGGATATGATGGAAATCAAAACCACAACTCTTTGGACCGCCACGACTACCCAAAGAGGACTCCAGGTTGGTATTGGACTTGCAGTGTGTAGGTGATCATAGACGCCCAGTGACATCAGTGCTCCTCAGGTGTCGGTAAGAGCAAGAAAATCACCCTTAAGACAACAGGAAACGTCATGCATTTTCTAGAAGTGGTGAAATTGGTCTGAAGCTTTTCAGTTAGTGTTCGGCTCTGAAGGATTAGTACAGAAGATGAGAAGAACCATATCAATGATGATGCCACACTAATCATTCTTTTCAGTGTAGCTTCGGTGTCAAAGTGTCACGCCTATTGTATGTTTTTGATTAAAAGAAAAGGTTGAGTTTTCTGCCTACTTTCCCTGGTGTGTTTAAGCCCTAGATGTCAGATAGGTGAGGTTGACGCAAACAAGTTAGTGCTGGACACTTAAGACGGTCACAAGAAAGTGTTTAAATATCAGTTTTGTGTACGTACCTGTGATTGTCTGACACGTTAAATGAATCTCTAGTCTATCAGGAGGGCTGAACGACAAACAAGATCATTTGTTCGGGATTCTGCTTGACCCCCACCCCCACCAGTTCACCGTGGTCTGCTAGGGAAGCAAAGTCCTGGTCGTTTTTGCATCCCATGACCATGAAGGAGTTTGTGGTGCTTTGTGGGAAAAAAATGGTTTGAAGCTTTTTGACGAGTTGTGCTGGTTTGTAGGTGTGTTTGTGTGTGTATGTATGCATGCGTATATGGTTGAACGTGAGCGTGCATGCATAGATGTTTGTGTTGGAGAATGATGGAATTCCCTTCGTATTGGGTGTTAACCCTCTGCGCCTCCTGTGGAGGTTCTTAAAAGGCATCTCCTGAGGCCACTGGTGGGGGGTCAGGAGACGACTCTTTTCCTGCCTTAGGCCCCAACCTTCCATCTTTATGGTCTGAAACTCTGTGGATGTTTGATTTCAGAAAATATACTGTATGTATACAAGAAAGTATAAAGTGATGCTGAAGAGGCGCGCCCTATTCTTCAGAGCAGGTAGAGAGACAGGGACACAGGCTCTTTTTCCGGCATCGGTTTCCCCAAATAAATGTACAGAGAACAGTTTTTTCAAAAGGCATATTCTTCATTATTGGGGTTTTTTCTTATCACTTTATTTATATTTGCATATTTGTACCATGTGATCTTTTTTTTTTTTTTAAATAGCATTCATAGCAGGTAGGTCTCTTTTTAATGAAATCTGCACCACTCTGTTTCAGACAACTCATGTTTTGCTGTTTGGAAACATTTAACAAAACAGGTCATTTAGATGTTTGTTTCTAAAATGTATTGAAAGGGTATTTTTGTATGTGTTTATCACTTCCTTTAAATGAATCCGTACACCCATTAAACCCCTAAAAACTATGCTGGTGTCTGTGTTCTTTGTTACCTCCGCCAAGGAGGTTGTGTTTTCTGCTCGGTTTGTCTTTTTGTCTGTCAGACAAAAAGACAGAAAGACTACTGACCCAAAAGGGAGAAGTATAGGCAATAGAAGTTCACTTAACAAAAAAATATATATATATATATATATATATATATATATGTATATGTGTGTGTATATATGTATGGTTATATCTATATAGTCTCTGTATGTGTTGT